>NC_041234.1:37077955-37083293 GCF_002837175.3 Physeter macrocephalus | reverse complement strand
GGTAGGTTCCCTCTATGCCCACTTTCTGGAGAGTTTTTATCATAAATGGGTGTTTAATTTTGTCAAAAGCTTTTTCTGCATCCATTGAGATGATCATACGGTTTTTATTCTTTAATTTGTTAATACGGTGTATCACATTGATTGATTTGTGTATATTGAAGAATCCTTGCATCCCTGGGATAAATCCCACTTGGTCATGGTGTATGATCCTTTTAATGGGTTGTTGTATTCTCTTTCCTAGTATTTTCTTGAGGATTTTTGCATCTATATTCATCATGATATTGGTCTGTAGTTTTCCTTTTTTGTAGTATCTTTGGTTTTGGTATCAGGGTGATGATGGCCTCGTAGAATGAGTTTGTGAGTGTTCCTTCCTCCACAAGTTTTGGGCAGATTTTGAGAAGGATGGGTTTTAGCTCTTCTCTAAATGTTTGATAGAATTCACCTGTGAAGCCATCTGGTCCTGGACTTTTGTTTGTTGGAAGATTTTAAATCACAGTTTCAATTTCATTACTTGTGACTGCTGTGTTCATATTATGTATTTCTGCCTGGTTCAGTCTTGGGAGGTTATACCTTTCTAAGAATTTCTCCATTTCTTCCAGGTTGTCCATTTTATTGGCATAGCTTTTCTTGTAGTAATCTCTTAGGATGCTTTGTATTTCTGCAGTGTCTGTTGTAACTGCTACTTTTTCATTGTTAATTTTATTGATTTGAGTCCTCTCCCTCTTTTTCTTGATGAGTCTGGCTAATGGTTTATCAATTTTGTCTATCTTCTCAAAGAACCAGCTTTTAGTTTTATTGATATTTGCTATTGTTTTCTTTGTTTCTATTTCATTTATTTCTGCTCTGATCTTTATGATTTCTTTCTTTCTGCTAACTTTGGGTTGTGTTTGTTCTTTTTCTAGTTCCTTTAGGTGTAAAGTTAGATTGTTTATTTGAGATTTTTCTTGTTTATTTAGGTAGGATTTTATAGCTATAAACTTCCCTCTTAGAACTGCTTTTGCTGCATCCCATAGGTTTTGGATTGTCGTGTTTCCATTGTCATTTGTCTCTAGGTTTTTTTTGATTTCCTGTTTAATTTCTTCAGTGGTCTCTTGGTTATTTAGTAATGGATTGTTTAGCCACCATGTGTTTGTGGTTTTTACGGTTTTTTCCGTGTAATTCATTTCTAATCTCATAGCGTTGTGGTCAGAAAAGATGCTGCATATGATTTCAATTTTCTTAAATTTACTGACGCTTGATGTGTGACCCAAGATGTGGTCTATTCTGGAGAATGTTCCATGCGCACTTGAGAAGAAAGTGTAATCTGCTGTATTTGGATGGAACGTCCTATAAATATCATTTAAATCTACCTTGTCTATTGTGTCATTTAAAGCTTCTGTTTCATTATTTATTTTCATTTTGGATGATCTGTTTATTGGTGTACGTGAGGTGTTAATGTCCCCCACTATTTTTGTGTTATTGTCAATTTCCTGTTTTAAGGCTGTTAGCAGTTGCCTTATGTATTGAGGTGCTCCTATGCTGGGTGCATATATATTTATAATTGTTATATCTTCTTGTTGGATTGATCCCTTGATCATTATGTAGTGTCCTTCCTTGTCTTTTATAACATTCTTTATATTAAAGTCTATTTTATCTGATATTAGTAATGTTACTCCAGCTTTCTTTTGATTTCCTTTTGCATGGAATATCTTTTTCCATCCCCTCACTTTCAGTCTGAATTTGTCACTAGGTCTGAAGACTGTCTCTTGTAGACAGCATATATATGGGTCTTGTTTTTGTATCCATTCAGCAAGCGTGTGTCTTTTGGTTGGAGCATTTAATCCATTCACTTTTAGGGTAGTTATCGATATGTGTGTTCCTATGACCATTTTCTTAATTGTTTTGTTTTTGTTTTTGTAGGTCCTTTTTTTCTCTTGTGTTTAGGGTAGTTATCGATATGTGTGTTCCTATGACCATTTTCTTAATTGTTTTGTTTTTGTTTTTGTAGGTCCTTTTTTTCTCTTGTGTTTTCCACTTAGAGAAGTTTCTTTAGCATTTGTTGTAGAGGCGGTTTGGTGGTGCTGAATTCTCTTAGCTTTTGCTTGTCTGTAAAGCTATTGATTTCTCTATCGAATCTGATTTGCCAGGTTATTATCTTGGTCGTAGGTTCTTCCCTTTTATCACTTTAAATATATCATGCCACTCCCTTCTGGCTTGTAGAGTTTCTGCTGAGAAATCGCTGTTAACCTTATGGGAGTTCCCTTGTATATTATTTGTCATGTTTCCCTTGCTGCTTTCAATAATTTTTCTTTGCCTTTAATTTTTGCCATTTGATTACTATGTGTCTTGGAGTGTTTCTCCTTGGGTTTATGCTGTATGGGACTCATTGCGCTTCCTGGAATTGGATGGCTATTTCCTTTCCCATGTTAGCGAACTTTTGGACTATAATCTCTTCAAATGTTTTCTCTGGTCCTTTCTCTCTCTCTTCTCCTTGTGGGACCCCTATTATGCGAATATTGTTGCGTTTAATGTTGTCCCAGAGGTCTCTTAGGCTGTCTTCATTTCTTTTCATTCTTTTTTCTTTATTTTGTTCCATAGCAGTGAATTCCACCATTCTGTCTTCCAGGTCACTTCTCCGTTCTTCTCTGTCAGTTATTCTGCTATTGATTCCTTCTAGTGTAGTTTTCATTTCAATTATTGTATTGTGCATCTCTGTTTGTTTGTTCTTTAATTCTTCTACGTCTTTGTTAAACAATTCTTCTCAATCTTTTCCTCCATTGTTTTTTCGAGGTCCTGATTCATCTTCACTATCATTATTCTGAATTCTTTTTCTGGAAGTTTGCCTATCTCCACTTCAATTAGTTGTTTTTCTGGAGTTTTATCTTTTCTTTTTTCTGGTTCATAGCCCTCTGCCTTTTCACCTTATCTATCTTCTGTGAATGTGGTTTTTGTTCCCCAGGCTGCAGTACTGTAGCTCTTCTTGCTTCTTCTGTCTGCCCTGTGGTGGATGAGGCTATCTAAGAGGCTTATGCAAGTTTCCTGATGTGAGGGACTGGTGGTGGGTCAAGCTGACTGTTGCTCTGGTAGGCGAAGCTCTGTAAAACTTTAATTCGCTTGACTGCTGATGGGTGGGGCTGGGTTCCCTCCCTGTTGGTTGTTCGGCCTGAGGCAACCCAACACTGGAGACTACCTGGGCTCTTTGTTGGAGCTAATGGTGGACTCTGGGAGGACACATGCCAATGAGCACTTCCCAGAACTATTGCTCCCAGTGTCCTTGTCCCCATGGTGGGCAACAGCCACCCCCTGCCTATGCAGGAGACCCTCCAACACTAGCAGGTAGGTCTGGTTCAGTCTGCCCTGTGGTCACTGATCCTTCCTCTGGGTCCCGATGCACACACCACTTTGTGTGTACCCTCCAAATGTGGAGTCTCTGTTTTCCCCAGTTCTGTCAAACTCCTGCAATCAAATCCCAGTAGCCTTCAATGTCTGATTCTCTAGGAATTCCTCCTCCCTTTGCCGGACCCCCAGGTTGGGAAGCCTGATGTGGGGCTCAGAACCATTACCCCAGTGGGTGAACTTCTGTGGTATAAGTGTTCTCCAGTCTGTGCATCACCCACCCAGCAGTTATGGGACTTGATCTCACTGTAGCTTCTCCTTTGTCCATGGACGGGTTGTATCTTTTTTTGAGTTCCAAAGTCCTCCTGTCGATGACTGTCCAGCAGCTAGTTGTGATCCTAGTGCTCTCGAAAGAGGGATTGAGAGTACATCCTTCCACTCGGCCATCTTGGTTCCAATCCCGATATGTTTTTCTCAGTTGGAAAATTGAACCTGGACTATCTAATTTGCTTTTGTGAATACTCTCTTAGTGTTTGAAAGGAATCCGGTTGGTCTCTGATCTAGACTACCCACATTTTGCTACATAGGCTCTGCATTGCTCTTTCATTTCTTGCTGAAAGGTGTGAGGAAACAGAACTTTATCTATACCTACACTTACTGAGGACTGTCAAAGGCTGTGACTAATCATATGTGCTAGACACACTGCCAGGGCAACAATAGGGGATACTGATAAAGAATTATGAAGAACAAAATGTCATAGTAGGCCTGATAAAGAACAATGGAAGAATACAACCTCAGAGTAAACCAATAATGAATTGTTTAAAACAAGATGTCAGAGAAGCTCAGTGTTACTACTGACATAATTGAATATGTGGTGATTGTTTACTAAAAGTAGCATTATGTAAAACAATGTAGGTTTAATTCCACACAGATAGCACTAAAAAATCCACTGTAATTATGTAGTCATTTGCTGGCTATGTAAATGTATCTAGGATAGTTGTTTTGCTCAGTAATAACCTTAGCTAATATTATACTCATGAATTAGCACATCCCTTTTCTTTTTTTTAAACGTCTTTATTGGAGTATAATTGCTTTACAATGGTGTGTTAGTTTCTGCTTTATAACAAAGTGAATCAGTTATACATATACCTATGTTCCCATATCTATTCACTGTTGCGTCTCCCTCCCTCCCACCCTCCCTTTCCCACCCCTTTAGATGGTCACAAAGCACCGAGCTGATGTCCCTGTGCTATGCAGCTGCTTCCCAGTAGCTATCTATTTTACATTTGTTATTGTATATATGTCCATGCCACTCTCTCACTTTGTAACAGCTTAAACTTCTCCCTCCCCATATCCTCAAGTCCATTCTCTAGTAGGTCTGTGTCTTTATTCCCGTCTTACCTCTAGGTTCTTCATGACATTTTCTTTTTTCTTAGATTCCACATATATGTGTTAGCATATGGTATTTGTCTTTCTCTTTCTAACTTACTTCACTCTGTATGACAGACTCTAGGTCCACCCACCTCACTACAAATAACTCAATTTCATTTCTTTTTATGGCTGAGTAATACGTCATTGTATATAGGTGCCACATCTTCTTTATCCATTCATCCAATGATGGACACTTCGGTTGCTTCCATCTTTTGGCTATTTTAAATAGAGCTGCAATGAATATATTGGTTCATCACTCTTGTTGAATTATGGTTTTTTCAGGGTATATGCCCAAATTGGGATTGCTGGGTCATAAGATACTTCTATTTGTAGTTTTTTAAGGAACCTTGATACTGTTCTCCATACTGGCTGTACTAATTTACACTCCCACCAGCAGTGAAAGAGTGTGCCCTTTTCTCCACACCCTCTCCAGCATTTATTGTTTCTAGATCTTTTAATGACGGCCATTCTGACCGGTGTGAGATGATATCTCATTGTAGTTTTGATTTGCATTTCTCTAATGCTTAATGATGTTGAGCATTCTTTCATGTGTTTGTTGGCAATCTGTATATCTTCTTTGGAGAAATGTCTA
>NC_041234.1:37074549-37077851 GCF_002837175.3 Physeter macrocephalus | reverse complement strand
TTCATTCTTTTACATGTAGCTGTCCAGTTTTCCCAGCACCACTTATTGAAGAGGCTGTCTTTTCTCCACTGTATATTCTTGCCTCCTTTATCAAAGATAAGGCGACCATATGTGTGTGGGTTTATCTCTGGGTTTTCTATCCTGTTCCATTGATCTATATTTCTGTATTTGTGCCAGTACCATACTGTCTTGATTACTGTAGCTTTGTAGTATAGTCTGAAGTCAGGGAGCCTGATTCCTCCAGCTCCGTTTTCCGTTATCTAGATTGCTTTGGCTATTCAGAGTCTCTTGTGTTTCCAAACAAATTATGAAATTTTTTGTTCTAGTTATGTAAAATTGCCAGTGGTAGTTTGATCGGGATTGCATTGAATCTGTAGATTTCCTTGGGTATTAGAATCATTTTCACAATGTTGATTCTTCCAATCTAAGAACATGGTATATCGCTCCATCTATTTGTATCATCTTTAATTTCTTTCATGAATTTCTTATAATTTTCTGCATACAGGTTTTTTGTCTCCTTAGGTACGTTTATTCCTAGATATTTTATTCTTTTTGTTGCAATGGTAAATAGGAGTGTTTTCTTAATTTCACTCTCAGATTTTTCATCATTAGTGTATAGGAATGCCTGAGATTTCTGTGCATTAATATTGTATCCTGATACTTTACCACCTTCATTGATTACCTCTAGTAGTTTTCTGGTAGCATCTTTAGGATTCTCTATGTATAGTATCATGTGATCTGCAAACAGTGACAGCTTTATTTCTTATTTTCCGATTTGGATTCCTTTTATTTGCTTTTCTTCTCTGATTGCTGTGGCTACAACTTTCAAAACTATGTTGAATAAGAGTTGTGAGAGTGGGCAACCTTGTCTTGTTCCTGATCTTAGTGGAAATGGTTTCAGTTTTTCACCATTGAGGATGATATTAGCTGTGAGTTTGTCATATATGGCCTTTATTATGTTGAGGAAAAGTCCCTGTATGCCTATTTTCTTCAGGGTTTTTTTCATAAATAAGTGTTGAATTTTGTCGAAAGCTTTCTCTGCATGTATTGAGATAATCATATGGTTTTTCTCTTTCAATTTGTTAATATGGTGTATCAGGTTGATTGATTTGCATATATTGAAGAATCCTTGCATTCCTGGAATAAACATCACTTGATCATGGTGTATGATCCTTTTTATGTGTTGTTGGATTCTGTTTGCTAGCATTTTGTTGAGGATTTTTGCATGTATGTTCATCAGTGATATTGGCCTGTAGTTTTCTTTCTTTGTGACATCTTTGTCTGTTTTTGGTATCAGGGTGATTGTGGTCTCGTAGAATGAATTTTGGAGGGTTCCTGCCTCTGTTATGTTTTGGAAGAGTTTGAGAAGGATAGGTGTTAGCTGTTCTCTAAATGTTTGATAGAATTAGCCTGTGAAGGCATCTGGTCCTGGGCTATTGTTGTTTAGACGATTTTTCATCACAGGTCCAATTTCAGTGCTTGTGATTGGTCTGTTCATATTGTCTATTTCTTCCTGATTCAGTCTTGGCAGTTTGTGCATTTGTAAGAATCTGTCCATTTCTTCCTGTTTGTCGGTTTTATAGGCATAGTAATATTGCTAGGTAATATTAATAATAATACTTGTAGTAATATTAGTAATAATACTTGTAGTAATATTACTACAAGTAATTGCCTGTAGTAATCTCTCATGATTTTTTGTATTTCTGCAGTGTCTGTTGTTAGTTTTCCTTTTTCATTTCTAATTCTATTGATTTGAGTCTTCTCCCTTTTTTTCCTGATGAGTCTGGCTAATGGTTTATCAATTTTGTTTATCTTCTCAAAGAACAAGCTTTTAGTTTTATTGATCGTTGCTAACATTTCCTTCATTTCTCTTTCATTTATCTATGATATGATCTTTATGATTTCTTTCCTTCTGCTAACATTGGGTTTTTTTTTTGTTCTTCGTTCTCTAATTGCTTTAGTTGCAAGTTTAGGTTGTTTATTCGAGATGTTTCCTGTTTCTTAAGGTAGGATTGTATTGCTATAAACTTCCCTCTTAGAACTGCTTTTGCTGCATCCCATAGGTTTTGGGTCATCGTGCCTTCATTGTCATTTGTTTCTAGGTATTTTTTGATTTCCTCCTTGATTTCTTCAGTGATCACTTCGTTATTAAGTAGTGTATTGTTTAGCCTCCATGTGTTTGCATTTTTTACATATCCTTTCTTGTAATTGATATCTAGTCTCATAGCATTGTGGTCGGAAAAGATACTTGATAGAAATTAAATTTTCTTAAATTTATGAGGGCTTAATTTGTGACCCACGATATGATCTATCCTGGAGAATGTTCCATGAGCACTTGAGAAAAATGTGTATTCTGTTGTTTTTGGATGGAATGTCCTATAAATATCAATTAAGTCCATCATGTGTAATGTATCATTTAAAGCTTGTTTTTCCTTTTTTATTTTCCTTTTGGATGATCTGTCCATTGGTGAAAGTGGGGTGTTAAAGTCTCCTTCTCTGAATGTGTTACTGTCGATTTCCCCTTTTATGGTTTTAGTATTTGCCTTATGTATTGAGGTGCTCCTATTTTGGGTGCATATATATTTACAGTTGTTATATCTTTTTCTTGGCTCGATCCCTTGATTATCATGTAGTGTCCTTTTTTTCTCCTGTAATTGTCTTTATTGTAAAGGTTATGTTGTCTGATATGAGAATTGCTACCCCAGCTTTCTTTCGATTTCCATTTGCATGGAATATCTTTTTCCATCCCCTCACTTTCAGTCTGTATGTGTCTCTAGGTCTGAAGTGTGTCTCTTGTAGACAGCATATATATGGGACTTGTTTTTGTATCCATTCAGACAGTCTGTATCTTTTGGTAGGAGAATTTAATGTGTTTACATTTAGGGTAATTATCGATATGTATATTCCTATTCCCATTTTGTTAATTGTTTTGGGTTTGTTATTGTAGGTCTTTTCCTTGTCTTGTGTTTCTTGCCTAGAGAAGTTCCTTTAGCATTTGTTGTTAAGCTGGTTTCGTGGTGCTGAACTCTCTCATCTTTTGCTTGTCTGTAAAGCTTTTAATTTCTTCATCAAATCTGAATGAGGTCCTTGCTGGTTAGAGTAATCTTGGTTGTAGGTTTCTCTCCTTCATCACTTTAAATATCTCCTACCACTCCCTTCTGGCTTGCAGAGTTTCTGCCGAAAGATCAGCTGTTAACCTTATGGGGATTCCCTTGTGTGTTATTATTTGTTTTTCCCTTGCGGCTTTTAATACGTTTTCTTTGTATTTATTTTTTGATAGTTTGATTAATATGTGTCTTGGC
>NC_041234.1:37056314-37074495 GCF_002837175.3 Physeter macrocephalus | reverse complement strand
TCCTGGACTTGATTAACTATTTCCTTTCCCATATTAGGGAAGTTTTCAACTATAATCTCTTCAAATATTTTCTCAGTCCCCTTCTTTTCCTCTTCTTCTTCTGGGACCCCTATAATTTGAATGTTGGTGTGTTTAATGTTGTCCCAGAGTTCTCTGAGACTGTCCTCATTTCTTTTCATTCTTTTTTCTTTGTTCTGTTCTGCAGTAGTTATTTCCACTATTTTATCTTCAAGGTCACTTATCCTTTTTTCTGCCTCAGTTATTCTCCTATTGATCCCTTCTAGAGTATTTTCAATTTTATTTATTGTGTTGTTCATTGTTGCTTGTTTCCTCTTTCGTTCTTCTAGGTTCTTGTTAAATGTTTCTTTAATTTTCTCTGTTCTATTTCCACGATTTTGGATCATCTTTACTATCATCATTCTGAATTATTTTTCAGGTAGACTGCCTATTTCCTCTTCATTTGTTAAGTCTGGTGGGTTTCTGCCTTGCTCCTTCATCTGCCGTGTGTTTTTCTGTCTTCTCATTTTGCTTAAGTTACTGTATTTGGGGTCTCCCTTTTGCAGGCTGAACATTCATAGTTCCCATTGTTTTGATGTCTGCCTTCAGTATGTAATGTTGTAGGTGTGGTGGGTTTTTAACTTGCTCCTTCATCTGCTGTATGTTTTCTGTCTTCTCATTTTGCTTATCTTACTGTGTTTGGGGTCTCCTTTTTGCAGGCTGCAGGATCGTAGTTCTCGTTGTTTTTGGTGTGTGTCCCCATTGACTAAATTTGGTTCAGTGGATTTTGTAGGCTTCCTGGTTGGGGGGAGTAGTTCTTGTGTTCTGGTGGATGAGGCTGGATCTTGTCTTTCTGGTAAGCAGGTCCACGTGTGGTGGTGTGTTTTGGGGTTTCTCTGGCCTTATTATGATTTTAGGCAACCTCTGTGCTAATGGGTGTCATTGTGTTCCTGTCTTGCTAGTTGTTTGGCATATGGTATCCAGCACTGTAGCTTGCTGGTCTTTGAGTGAAGCTGGTTATTGGTGTTGAGAGGGAGATCTCTGGGATATTTTCGCCATGTGATTTTACCTGGAGCTGGGATGTCAGTTGTGTACCAGTGCCCTGAAGTTGCCTCTCCCATTTCAGAGGCACAGCACTGACTCCTGGCTGAAGCACCAAGAGCCTTTCATCCACACGGCTAAGAATAAAAGGGAGAACGAGTAGAAATAAAGAATGAAAGAAAGAAAAAAGAAAGAAAGAAAGAAAGAGGATAAAATAAAATAAAATAAAGTTAGATAAAATAAAATCAAGTTATTAAAATAAAAAAGAAAAAATAATTATAAAGGAAAATTTTTTTAAAATAAAAAAACAAACAAACAAAAGTCAGACAGACAGAACCCTAGGAGAAATGGTAAAAGCAAAGCTATACAGACAAAATCTCACACATAACCATACACATACACACTCACCAAAAGAGGAAAAGGGTAAAAATAATATACCTTGCATTCAAAATCCACCTCCTCAATTTCGGATGATTCATTGTCTATTCAGGCATTCCACAGATGCAGGGTAAATCTAGTTGACTGTGGAGATTTAATCTGTTGCTCCTGAAGCTGCTGGGAGAGATTTCCCTTTCTTTTCTTTTTTCACACAGCTCCCAGGGTTCAGCGTTGGATTTGGCACCACTTCTGCGTGTTGTTCGCTGGAGGGCGTCTGTTCTTCACTCAGACAGGACGGGGTTAAAGGAACAGCTGATTCGGGGGCTGTGGCTCATTCAGGCCAGCAGCAGAGAGGGGCACAGAGTGTGGGGCGAGCCTGCAGTCGCAGAGTCCAATGGGAGGTTGCACCAGCCTGAGGCATGCCGTGCATTCTCCCGAGGAAGATTTCCGTGGATCACGGGACCCTATCAGTGGCAGGCTGCACAAGCTCCCTGGAAGGGAGCTGTGGGTAGTGACCTCTCCTCGCACACAGGCTTCTTGTTGGTGGCAGCAGTTGCCTTAGCGTCTCATTCCCGTCTCTGGGGACTGTGCTGATAGCTGCGGCTAGCGCCCGTCTCTTGAGCTCCTTTAAGCAGTGCTCTTCATCCCCTCTCCTCGTGCACCGGGAAACAAAGAGGGAAGAAAAAGTCTCTTCCCTTTTTTTCAGCTCCAGACTTTTTCCCGGACTCCCTCCTGACTAGCCGTGGTGCACTAATTCCTTCAGGCTGTGTTCACGCCACCAGTCCTCTCCCTGCGATCCGACTGAAGCCCGAGCCTCAGCTCTCAGCCCCCGCCCGCCCCAGCGGGTGAGCAGACAAGCCTCTCGGGCTGGTGAGCGCCAGTCAGCACCAATCTTCTGTGCGGGAACCTCTCTGCTTTGCCCTCCGCACACCTGTTGCTGTGCTCTGCTCTGCAGCTCTGATGTTTCCCCCCTCCATCACCTGCAGTCTCCACCTGCAAAGGGGCTTCCTCTTGTGTGGAAACCTTTCCTCCTTCACAGCTCCCTCCAACTGGTGCAGGTCCCGTCCCTCTACTTTTGTTTTGGTTTATCATTTTTTATTTTGCCCTACCAGGTACGTGGGGAGTTTCTTGCCTTTTGGGAGGTGTGAGGTCTTCTGCCAGCGTTTACTGTGTGTTCTGTAGCAGTTGTTCCATGTGTAGATGTATCTCTGATGTATCTCTGGGGAGGAAGGTGATCTCCGCATCTTACTTTTCCGCCATCTTCCGCAACTGCCTGTGCAGTCTTCTTCTGCTTTTCAATTTATTTTCCTCCAACTGTTTGTCAATGAGAATGATATTTTTAAAATGAGCCTTTCACCTGAGTGAATTTCTTTGAAGAATTGTGGCCACCTTTGTTCAGGTAAGACACCCTTAACTATTTATTAAAAGTCTCCATTTGATTACTTTGGCTCAGCAGGATTGGGATGCTAGGAAAAATTCCAAATTTTGTCTGCATATTATGAGTTATCATTGAATAAAATGAGCAATATTTGCTCAAAAGTCCCATCTTACTTGCTATTAGCTTTAATGATGGAAAATATGGGAAGCCCCATGTTTATCAGCAGGTCTCTCTTAAAACACTTATTTCACTTTGTCATACTTGGATTTGTTATACTTGTAAAAACTCTAAGGGAAATTGGAGAAAGATGGTCAAAAGTACAACTTCCAGCTATAAGAGAAATATCTACTAGGGAAGTAATACCAGAAAGTATGATGATTATAGAAAACACTGCTATATATATATATATATATATATATATATATATAGTATAAAAATTAAATCCTGAGTTCTCATCAGTGGAAAATGTTTTTCTCTGCTTTCTTTCTTTTTTATTGTATTCATACGAGATTATGGATGCTAAGTAAACTTATTGTGGTAATCATTTCACAATATATGTAAATCAGATTTTTATGCTGTACACCTTAAATTTACAGTTATGTATGCCCACTATATATATCAATAAAACTAGAAACAAATTAAAAACTCTGGTTTGCAATTGTTATAGGAAGGCTTCTTCTGGTGGAAAAATTCTAAAAATCTAAGGATTTTTAGCACCCAAAACAGATTATTGGTATCTCTGGGATGAATATTAATAAGAAAATAAAGAAAATAATGAATTGGATAGCCATAAAGAATGAACTAAGAAACTAGAGGAAACGACTAAGCAACTGAAAGCTCTTTCTCTTTTCTCCAATTTTTCAACCTTCTCTGCTGTAACTCTCTATGCTTCCCTTTATCCTTCTTTTCCTCAATCTGGTATGTGAGAAGAGGGGAACAATTACTTCTTTAGATGGATGGTTCCCTACAGCTATGGGATTAGTGGGTGACTTCCCTTTGTATGATAGAGAACTCCCAACATTATTAGAAAGTTCTGTTATGGAGTATTCAAGTCATGAGTGTCTTTCCCTCTAGACTAAACATGCAAAATATAGTTAGAGAAGCACAAATAAGTAAGGAATGAGAATATGGTGTGTAGTAGGAAAAATAATGGTGCCTCAAAGATGTCCATATCTTATTCCCTGGGACAGTCAATAAATCATCGAACATGACAAAAGGAAATTTAGGTTGCAAATAGAAATAATGTTAATCAAATGGGGACCTTGAGATGGGGAAATTAACATAGAGTATCTGGGTGTGCCTAATGTAACTGCAAGGTCCTTATTGTTAGGATAAAGAGGCAGAAGAGTCAGAGACTTGAAGATGATATGCTCCCGATTTTGAAATGGCGGAAGTGTCTATGAGTCAAGGAATCCAGGTGGCCTCTAGAGGCTGGAAAAGGCAAGGGAACGAATTCTCCCCTAGAGCTTCCAGAGGTAATGCAGCCCTGCAAACACCTTGATTTTAGCCTAAGATACAGTTTTTACTTCACACCTTTCAAACTGTAGGGTAATAAATGTGTGTTATTTGAAGCCACTAATTTGTGGTCATTTTTTTACAGCAGCACTAGGAAACTAATACAAAGTATCATAAAAAATTTGGGTAAGAGACTGTGTTCTAGAATGAAGGTGTCAGGCTGGCTAATGGTCATCTTGGTAACTTGAAAGCAAGGGGAAGAAAAGAGTCAGACTACTAAATGGCAAAGCAGGAAGTTGAACTAATGCTATACAAACCAATTTATTTTTTATCTCAAGATGAAGAAAATCAGGCCTATTCCTTCAGAGCTCCAGTGACTGAAATGCCTCGTAAAAGTTATCTAGGATAGGTGGGAGGACCAGAATAGTAAAAGTCCATATTTCATTTCCCTACCTAATATTACCCATCTTAAATGTTCTTTTCTAATGCTCCAGAAAGATTCACAAAATGTTGCCAAGGTGCTCTGCAGCATGTTTTCAGTCTGTAGCCCTATACATACAGAGGTACACTGGCACCTACATGGAGTGTTGTCTTCAGCTCAATTTATTCAAGCAATGGAACATAAAATGATAACCCTCTCCCTTCATTGGGGCATGCCATAGTGTCAGGAATTCAACTGACAAGTCAGGCTGCTTTACATGCATTGCGAATCCAATGTGAGGGACTGCTGATGGCAGTCTTTAAAGCCTTTTCTGCAGAATGTGATCTGGGAGAAGTTACATTGTTGCACTCAGAAGCTAAGTGAGTCCCCTGTTGATTTTCATCATTAGTTCACTGAGAAATATACAGATTTATGGGGAAGATCAGAACAGGCCATTGGTCATCTACAATTTGTGGCAGTTTTTTTTTTTTTTCCTGGAATCCAAGCACAAGTAAGGGAAAGTGTAGTTGGATGGCAAGGACACAGTTTCTCATATATTGGCAGCAGCAATCAGCATTGGGAAAATATGGAGAAATACAAAAAGACAAAAATAAACAATACTACAATGTTAGCTTCTTAGATAAGGAAGCAAAGCCTTTCTGGGTCCAGCAATAAACAAGAGGGAATAACCTAATAGAAAGTCAATATTTCACTATTATAAAATGCCAGGGTATTAGATATAGGAATGCCAGCAAAAAGTGATGCAGAACCAAGAGATGTATCACATGTTGAAGCTCACCACTCAGGAAATCATTGAAAAATGGTGCAAACTAATGATCAAAATTGGCATAATATAGGAACCTGGAAGATGGGAATGGGAGAAAGTTATGGGTCAATTTTCCTTGTCTTAATTTCCCCCTGCCCTTTGCTTTTGTGGATACTAGAGCTACATATTCAATTTCTACTGACTTTTCCCATGACCAACCCAGAAAAACAATCAAGTTGTGAGTAGCTCCAGAAAACTTTCTGTCTGCTCTTTCTCCTCTGAGTTTCCCAGGGAAATAAGTCCCCTGTTTGAGGAACATGCCTTTAACTTGTTTTCTTTTTTTCCTTTTTTAAACCTTATTTATTGACGTATATACAAAGCTGTGTTAGCTTCAGTTGTACAGCAAAGTGATTCAGGTATATATTCAGATTATTTTCCATTATAGGTTACTGTAAGACATTGAATATAATTCCCTGTGCTATACAGTAGGTCCTTTTTGCTTACCTATTTTATACATAGTAGTGTGTATACATTAATTGCAAACTCCTAACTTATCCCCCCTGCCCGCTATCACCTCTGGTAACCATAATTTGCTTTGCATGTCTCTGAGATTATTTCTGATTTGTCTTTTTCTGTCTGATTTACTTCAGTTAATATGATAAACTCTAGGTTCATCCATGTTGCTTCAAATGGCATTATTTCATTCTTTTTTATGGCTGAATAATATTGCACTGTGCATACATACCACATCTTTTTTTAAAACGTCTTTATTGGAGTATAGTTGCTTTACAATGGTGTGTTAGTTTCTGCTTTATAACAAAGTGAATCAGCTCTACATTTACATATATCGCCATATCTCTTCCCTCATGCATCTCCCTCCCTCCCACCCTCCCTATCCCAGCCTTCTACTGGTCACAAAGCACTGAGGTGATCTCCCTGTGCTATGGAACTGCTTCCCACTAGCTATCTATTTTACATTTGGTAGTGTATATATGTCCATATATACACTACCACTCTCACACTTTGTCCCAGCTTACCATTCCCCCTCCCCATGTCCTCAAGTCCATTCTCTAGTAGGTCTGTGTCTTTATTCCCATCTTGACCCTGGTTCTTCATGACCTTTTTTTAATTTTTTTTTTTAGATTCCATATATATGCGTTAGCATACGGTATTTGTTTTCCTCTTTCTGACTTACTTCACTCTGTATGACAGAATCTAGGTCCATCCACCTCAGTGCAAATAACTCAATTTCGTTTCTATTTATGGCTGAGTAATATTCCATTGTATATATGTGTCACATCTTGTTTATCCATTAATCTGTCAATGGACATTTAGGTTGCTTCCATGTCTTGGCTATTGTAAATAGTGCTGCTTGGAACATTTTGGTGCATGTATCTTTGTGAATTAGGGTTTTCTCTGGATATATTACCAGGACTGGGATTGCTGGATCATATGGTAGCTCTATTTTTACTTTTTTAAGGAAGGAACCCTCCATACTGCTCTGCTTAGTGGTCACAGCAATTTACATTCCCACCAACAGTGTAGGAGGGTTCCCTTTTCTCCACATTATCTCCAAAATTATTTATAGACATTTTAAGGATGGCCATTCTGACTGGTGTGAGGTGAAACCTCATTGTAGTTTTGATTTGCATTTCTTTAATTAGCAATATTAAGCATCTTTTCTTGTGCCTGTTGGCCATCTGTATGTCTTCTTTGGAGAAATGTCTATTTAGGTCTTCTACCCATTGTTTGATTGTTTTTTTTTTTGTTGTTGCTATATTAAGTTATATTTTGTTATATTTTTTTCTATATGAGGTGTTTGTATATTTTGGAAATTAACCCCTTGTCAGTATCACTTGCAAATATTTTCTGCCAGTCCATTTTGTTTATGGTTTCCTTGCTGTGCAAAACATTTTCATTTAATTAGGTCCCATTTGTTTATTTTTATTTTTATTTGCATTACTCTAGGAGATGGGTCCAAGAATATATTGCTGCAATTTATGTCAGAGTGTTCTGCTTATGTCTTCCTCTGGTGTTTTATAGTATCCTGTCTTACATTTAGATCTTTAATCAATTTTGAATTTATTTCCATATACAGCATTAGAGAATGTTCTAATGTGACTCTTTTAGATTTAGCTGTCCAGTTGTCTCAGCCCCACTTATTGAAGAGACTGTCTTTTCTCCACTGTATATTCTGGCCTCCATTGTAGTAGCTTAATTGACCATAAGTGCATGGGTTTATTTATGGGCTTTCTATCCTGTTGCATTGATTTCTATGTCTGTTTTTGTGCCAGTACCATACTGTTTTGATGACTGTAGCTTTGTAGTATAGTATGAAGTCAGGGATCCTGATTCCTCCAGCTCCATTCTTCTTTCTCAAGATTATTTTTGCTATTCGGGGTTTTTGTGTTTTCACACAAATTTAAAAATATTCTGTTCTAGGCCTGTGAAAAATTACCATTGATATTTTGATAGAGTTTGCATAGAATCTGTAGATTGCCTTGGGTAGTATGGTTATTTTAAAAATATTGATTCTTCCAATCCAGGAACATGGTATATCTTTCCTTCTGTTTGTGTATTCTTCAATTTCTTTCATCAGCATCTTATAGTTTTTGAAGTACAGGTACTTTGCCTCCTTATGTAGGTTTATTCCTAGGTATTTTATTCTTTTTGATGTAATGGTAAATAGGATTGTTTCCTTAATTTCTCTTTCTGATATTTTGTTGTTAATATACAGAAATCAGTTGCATTTTATTTTTATTTCCAGTAACGTTACCGATGAGCTGTAGTAGTGTTCTGGTAACATCTGTAGGATATTATATGTGTAGCATTATGTCATCTTCAAAAATTGACAGTTTTCCTTCTTTTCCAGTTTGGATTACTTTTATTTCTTTTTTTAAATCTAATTCCTATGGCTAGGATTACAAAACTATGTTTAATAAAAGTGTTGAGAGTGCACATCCTTATCTTGTTTCTGATCTTAGAGGAAATGCTTTCAGCTTTTCACCATTGAGTATGATGTTAGCTGTGAGTTTGTCATATTAGGCCTGTATTATGTTGAGGTATGTTCACTCTATGTCCACTTTCTGAGGAGTTTTTACCATAAATGGAATTTGATTTTTATCAAAAGCTTTTTCTGCATCAATTGAGATGACCATATGGTTTTTATTCTTCAATTTGTTAATATGGTGTATCAATCTGATTGATTTGTAGGCACTGAAAAATCCTTCTATCCCTGGGATAAATCCCACTTGATCATGGTGTATGACCTTTTCAATGTATTGTTGCATTCTGTTTGCTAGTATTTTGTTGAGAATTTTTTCATCTATGTTCATCAGTGATATTGGCCTGTAATTTTCTTTTTTGTTATAGTTTTGTTTGGTTTTTGTATCAGGGTGATGGTGCCCTCATAAAATGAATTTGGAAGTGTTCCTTCCTCTGCAAATTTTTTGAATAGTTTCAGAAACATAGGTGTTAACTCTTCTCTAAATGTTTGTAGAATTCATTGATGAAGTCATCTGGTCCTGGAATCTTGTTTGCTGGGTGTTTTCAAATTACTGATTCAATTTCGGTATGGGTAATTTTTCTCTTCATATTGTGTATTTCTTCCTATGTTCAGCCTTGGGAGACTGCTTCTTTCTTAGAATTTGTCCATTTTGACTAGGTTGTCCATTTTATTGACATATAGTTCCTCATAATAGTCTGTTATGATCCTTTGTATTTCTGTGGTGGCAGTTGTAACTTCTCCTTTTTCATTTCTGATTTTACTGATTTTGGCCCTCTCCCTTTTTTTCTTTATGAGTCTGCTAAAGGTTTATCAATTTTGTTTATGTTTTCAAAGACAAGCTTTTAGTTTCATTCATCTTTTCTATTTTTTTAAGCCTCTGTTTCATTTATTTCTACTCTGATCTTTATGATTTCTTTTGCTTTGTGTTTTTTTTCTTCATTTTTCTCTCTCTAGTTCTTTTCGGCAAAAGGTTAAGTTGTTTGGTTGAGATATTTCTGGTTTCCTGTTTGCCTCTAGGTAATTATTCTTTTCTCTTTGATTTTAGTGATGCATTGATTGTTTAGGAACATATTGTTTAGCCTCCACATGTTTGTGTTTTTTGCAATTTTTTTTCTTGTGGTTGATTTCTAGCTTCATGGTCTTGTGGTTAGAAGAGATGCTTGATATGATTTCAAGTTTCCTAAGTTTACCAAGGTTTGATTTTTGGCCCAATATGTGATCTGTCCTGGAGAAGGTTCCATGTGCCCTTGAAAATAATGTGTATTATGTTGCTTTCAGATGCAATGCTCTGCAAATATCAATTAGGTCTATCTGGTTTAATATGTCATTTAAGGCCTATGTTTCCTTAATTATTTTCCATCTGGATGATCTGCTCATTGATGTTAGTGGTGTCTTACAGTTCCTCACTATTATTGTGTTACCATCAATTTCTCCTTTTATATTTGTTAAACATTTTCCTTATATATTGTGGTGCTCCTATGTTGGGTGCACATATATTTACAATTGTTATATCTTCTTCTTGGATTGATCCCTTGATCATTATGTAGTGTCCTTCTTTGTCTCTTGTGACAGTCTTTATTTTAAAGTATATTTTGAGTGATATAAGAACTGCTACTCCAGCTTTTGATTTCCATTTGCGTGGAATACCTGTTTCCATTCCCTCACTTTCAGACTGTATGTGTCTCTATGAGGCAGGAAATAGATGGGACCCAGGCTGAACAGATAATGTTTGTCCCTTATGGACAGATACTCCAAGTTGAAGTGGAGGAGAGGCTGAGCCCTGCACAGATAAAAGCTACAAACCACATATTTCTTATTCTTGAGGTCAAGGAGACCTTCCCGGCTATACACCCATAGAAAAACTCCTTGGTGGTCAAAAGGGGAGTGATGTCAACCTACCTATAAACCTCTTCACTGGAATCCATATTGGCTAAGAGATACACATGTACACATGGGAGGATACTGAGATATACCAAATACAGTCTCAGATCTAGCAAAGGAAGATGATTGGCCAAAGGAAACATAGAAGAAATGCCCTATACAAGTGATTTAACTACCACGAGGGCATGACTCTCCCTCTGAGTCCACCTGTGTGTCTATCCACATGTACTCTTTTTCCTCCTAATAAACACTTTGCTTGTTTCACTACTTTCCTTCTTTGTGGGAATTCTTTTCTGCAAAGCCAAAGGGTCAGGGCCTTGTCACTGGCCACTGGTATAGTGGCTAGGATTCAGTGCTCTCACTGCCATGCCCCAACCTCAGTCTCTAGCTAGGAACTGAAATCCTGCTTCAAGCCACTGAGGGTTGAGGCCACCTGAGATTATATTTGGTGCTGATACTTGGGAATTCAAGGTAAACTGTGGGCTTTGCCCAGGTGCAGCTTGAGGCCCCTGACTTTCACTCTTGCCCTCTCTCTCTTGTTCTCTGCTTCAGTTTCTTTTCCATACCCACAGGACATAAACTCGGTTTGCCCACTCAATTATGGCTCCCCACAAAATTGGGGGCAGCAGGGGTATCCCCCAGACCATTCAGATTCAAATAACATGTGGGTGACAGCTGATGCTGTCCTTTGGGACCTGGTAGAAATGTGATTTCCAACCATGAAAGAGCCCAAGGGGTCTCTCTTTCTCTCCCTCTCCCTCTCTCACTGTTCCATAGGGAACCCACCACTATGCTTTTCTTTCCCACCTTACTCACACAACAAGGTCTCTTTCTCACTTCATATCTCTGTGACCTCTTAGGGAAGGATTTCCTGAACATCATTCCTATACTGCATCCCTGCCACTGCCAAACTCGCTGTTGCCTGTGTCAGATAAAATCGTCAGATGATACCCAATTCTATCTTAGATGTTAGACAGACAGGGCAAAGATTTTGGGTTCTTCTGCTGTCTAGTGTCTCACCTAACCCAATGCCCCAAAATTTACTATGAAAATTTCTCTGCCTCCCAGCCCTCAAACCTTCAACCCTGTGCCATCTTCCATAGCACCCAACTCCAATTTCTCCAAGGGTTCCTCTGTGCATCTATCAGACTCATTTCATTCCAGGCCTTGGCAGCCTACATACTGCTAGGGATAGCCTATTGGGCTGGCCACTACCCAGAAGCCCGAATTATAAACTTTATAGATGCTCAGTTGTGAGGAATACATGCAGTGTAGGAAGACTTATCATAGGACATAAGATCTATAGACAACGAATCCCTCCTAAGGAAAATCCTGGCAATCAGTCTTCAATAGTTCAAATGTCCTCCCCTGATCATGTGGGGGTGGGAAACCTTACACAAGGTACCAAGGAAGACCAGAGACATCTGGTCAGGAATTGATGGGAGAGAAAAGGATGCTTGCAACCCCATCAGCTTTGGAGGGAACTTGGGGGACGCCCTGAACCCCTTCAGGTTAAAGCCTCCTGGTAAATGTTTCTGGGATGCCAGATTCCATTTCTAAGAGAGCTTTCTTGTTATTGGTTGCAGGTTACCCAACATGGGAGGGTCACCCATTAAGCCAGAAGAAAAACCTCTGGAGTGTATCCTTAAGAATTGGAAATTTTTTTAAATAGAAGGGCTAAGAAAGAAAAAACTTAAGTTCTACTGTAACAGTGGCTGGCCTTCGTATAAGTTGGGGAATGGAGAAAATTGGCCTGAAAGCGGGTCTCTAAATTACAATACCATTCTGCAATTGGATCTCTATTGCTGCAGTATGGGAAAGTGGACTGAGGTTCCCTATATTCAGGCTTTCATGGTAAAAAAACACAAACATGAGGAGGCTAAACAATATGTTACTAAACAACCAAGGGATTACTGAAATCAAAGAGAAAAGAATAATTACCTACCTTTACCAAAATCCTGCCCTGTAATGGCTTGTCATTCAAAGCCTAGGGAACCAGAAAACTCTTCTGACATTTTATTTTACTTTATTTTTTTAACATTGGAGCATAATTGCTTTACAATGGTGTGTTAGTTTCTGCTTTATAACAAAATGAATCAGCTATACATATATCCCCATATCTCCTCCCTCTTGCGTCTCCCTCCCATCCTCCCTATCCCACCCCTCTAGGTGATCACAAAGCACGAAGCTGATCTCCCTGTGCTATGTGGCTGCTTCCCACTAGCTATCTATTTTACATTTGTTAGTATATGTAAATCTATGCCACTTTCTCACTTCATCCCAGCTTACCCTCCCCCCTCTCTGTGTCCTCAAGTCCATTCTCTACTTCTGCATCTTTATTCCTGTCCTGCCCCTAGGTTCTTCAGAACCATTTTTTTTAGATTCCATATATATGTGTTAGCATACCGTATTTCTTTTCCTCTTTCTGACTTACTTCACTCTGTATGACAGACTATATGTCCATCCACCTCACTACAAATAACTCAATTTCGTTTCTTTTTATGGCTGAGTAATATTCCATTGTATATATGTGCCACATCTTCTTTATCCATTCACCTGTCGATGGACACTTAGGTTGCTTCCATGTCCTGGCGATTGTAAATAGAGCTGCAGTGGACATTGTGATCTGTCTCATGGCAGTGGAGTTTCAGGAGAGACGACTGTCAGGTTCTGTCACTCCCTGCCGTGTCATTTCATGGTGGTTCACACACGTACACACAGAGGAATCCTTAGAGTTAAGCTTCAGGAAAGTGTGCTCATGACTCATTTGTCTTAGCCAAGTTTGAGCAGCACATTTTCCTTCTGTGTTCCAGGGTTTCCTCATCTGTGAAGTGAGATAGTTGGACAGCTCCTAATAGCTTTCAGCAGTCAGTGCTATGAGGTTGCGAATTCCCTAGGGTCATGATGAACACATGTGCTAGTTTGCCTGGTTTACATCCATTTTCTCAGTGTAATTATAAATAGCACCTCTGTTCACTCAAAAATCACGTTGGTGACAAGTCATGTGACCCAAGGCTGAGACCTTGGCCAGGTTAGAATCAGTGGTTCTCAACATCTTCACTTCCCTGCAACCACATGAGGTCTCTGGGAAGACCCCAGGATGGGGGAGGGGCCCTAATCCCGTCCTCAAAGGTCCCCTCCAGTTCCTCCCAGATTTCACAGAAGAATCCCCTGCCCTTCTTTAGTTTCCAGCTAAAGTTTCCTAAGGGAGCAGACAGAACTCAGGGGCAAACAAAAATTAGAACTATGGTAAAGAGATGTAGGAAACATGACATGTTTGTCAAATACTATCAATCATGTTGGAATTTTTTCTTTTATTATATACGATTCTTTTTCTTCCTAAAAAAAATTAATTCATTTTCACTAGCAAAAGTTTATACCAAGCATATAAGGCAAGAAGAAAATGACATCTCCTGTAATCTTACAACCCTGGATAACCATTGTTAACATTTTGGCACCTGTCATGCTAGTCTTTCATGAGTATGATTCTTTATACTTATCTATGCAATTTTTCTATTAAAACAGGACCATTTTGTACATCGTGCCTTGTAACATAGTGTTAAGCATTTTTGCTTCAGCTTTTCCCCACATTATTAAATGTTTAGTTACAAAATAATTTTTGTAACTGCATACTAATCCAGTGCATGTTTTAACCATTTTGGGCTTTTTTTCTCTCTCAGCTTTTCGCTATTATAAATTATAAATTGCGTTGCAATGACCATTGTCACAGTTAAATCATACATCCATGTTTAATTATTTTCTTAGGATAAAATCGTAAGAATGGGTATGAGAATGCACATTTTAAGATACTTGATGTGCCTTCTGAAATCTGCTCAAAAATTATGCCTATACTTTGTAAAACTTGCCAACTTGGGCTTCCCTGGTGGCGCAGTGGTTGAGAGTCAACTTCTCCTTTTTCATTTCTGATTTTACTGATTTTGGCCCTCTCCCTTTTTTTCTTTATGAGTCTGCTAAAGGTTTATCAATTTTGTTTATGTTTTCAAAGACAAGCTTTTAGTTTCATTCATCTTTTCTATTTTTTTAAGCCTCTGTTTCATTTATTTCTACTCTGATCTTTATGATTTCTTTTGCTTTGTGTTTTTTTTCTTCATTTTTCTCTCTCTAGTTCTTTTCGGCAAAAGGTTAAGTTGTTTGGTTGAGATATTTCTGGTTTCCTGTTTGCCTCTAGGTAATTATTCTTTTCTCTTTGATTTTAGTGATGCATTGATTGTTTAGGAACATATTGTTTAGCCTCCACATGTTTGTGTTTTTTGCAATTTTTTTTCTTGTGGTTGATTTCTAGCTTCATGGTCTTGTGGTTAGAAGAGATGCTTGATATGATTTCAAGTTTCCTAAGTTTACCAAGGTTTGATTTTTGGCCCAATATGTGATCTGTCCTGGAGAAGGTTCCATGTGCCCTTGAAAATAATGTGTATTATGTTGCTTTCAGATGCAATGCTCTGCAAATATCAATTAGGTCTATCTGGTTTAATATGTCATTTAAGGCCTATGTTTCCTTAATTATTTTCCATCTGGATGATCTGCTCATTGATGTTAGTGGTGTCTTACAGTTCCTCACTATTATTGTGTTACCATCAATTTCTCCTTTTATATTTGTTAAACATTTTCCTTATATATTGTGGTGCTCCTATGTTGGGTGCACATATATTTACAATTGTTATATCTTCTTCTTGGATTGATCCCTTGATCATTATGTAGTGTCCTTCTTTGTCTCTTGTGACAGTCTTTATTTTAAAGTATATTTTGAGTGATATAAGAACTGCTACTCCAGCTTTTGATTTCCATTTGCGTGGAATACCTGTTTCCATTCCCTCACTTTCAGACTGTATGTGTCTCTATGAGGCAGGAAATAGATGGGACCCAGGCTGAACAGATAATGTTTGTCCCTTATGGACAGATACTCCAAGTTGAAGTGGAGGAGAGGCTGAGCCCTGCACAGATAAAAGCTACAAACCACATATTTCTTATTCTTGAGGTCAAGGAGACCTTCCCGGCTATACACCCATAGAAAAACTCCTTGGTGGTCAAAAGGGGAGTGATGTCAACCTACCTATAAACCTCTTCACTGGAATCCATATTGGCTAAGAGATACACATGTACACATGGGAGGATACTGAGATATACCAAATACAGTCTCAGATCTAGCAAAGGAAGATGATTGGCCAAAGGAAACATAGAAGAAATGCCCTATACAAGTGATTTAACTACCACGAGGGCATGACTCTCCCTCTGAGTCCACCTGTGTGTCTATCCACATGTACTCTTTTTCCTCCTAATAAACACTTTGCTTGTTTCACTACTTTCCTTCTTTGTGGGAATTCTTTTCTGCAAAGCCAAAGGGTCAGGGCCTTGTCACTGGCCACTGGTATAGTGGCTAGGATTCAGTGCTCTCACTGCCATGCCCCAACCTCAGTCTCTAGCTAGGAACTGAAATCCTGCTTCAAGCCACTGAGGGTTGAGGCCACCTGAGATTATATTTGGTGCTGATACTTGGGAATTCAAGGTAAACTGTGGGCTTTGCCCAGGTGCAGCTTGAGGCCCCTGACTTTCACTCTTGCCCTCTCTCTCTTGTTCTCTGCTTCAGTTTCTTTTCCATACCCACAGGACATAAACTCGGTTTGCCCACTCAATTATGGCTCCCCACAAAATTGGGGGCAGCAGGGGTATCCCCCAGACCATTCAGATTCAAATAACATGTGGGTGACAGCTGATGCTGTCCTTTGGGACCTGGTAGAAATGTGATTTCCAACCATGAAAGAGCCCAAGGGGTCTCTCTTTCTCTCCCTCTCCCTCTCTCACTGTTCCATAGGGAACCCACCACTATGCTTTTCTTTCCCACCTTACTCACACAACAAGGTCTCTTTCTCACTTCATATCTCTGTGACCTCTTAGGGAAGGATTTCCTGAACATCATTCCTATACTGCATCCCTGCCACTGCCAAACTCGCTGTTGCCTGTGTCAGATAAAATCGTCAGATGATACCCAATTCTATCTTAGATGTTAGACAGACAGGGCAAAGATTTTGGGTTCTTCTGCTGTCTAGTGTCTCACCTAACCCAATGCCCCAAAATTTACTATGAAAATTTCTCTGCCTCCCAGCCCTCAAACCTTCAACCCTGTGCCATCTTCCATAGCACCCAACTCCAATTTCTCCAAGGGTTCCTCTGTGCATCTATCAGACTCATTTCATTCCAGGCCTTGGCAGCCTACATACTGCTAGGGATAGCCTATTGGGCTGGCCACTACCCAGAAGCCCGAATTATAAACTTTATAGATGCTCAGTTGTGAGGAATACATGCAGTGTAGGAAGACTTATCATAGGACATAAGATCTATAGACAACGAATCCCTCCTAAGGAAAATCCTGGCAATCAGTCTTCAATAGTTCAAATGTCCTCCCCTGATCATGTGGGGGTGGGAAACCTTACACAAGGTACCAAGGAAGACCAGAGACATCTGGTCAGGAATTGATGGGAGAGAAAAGGATGCTTGCAACCCCATCAGCTTTGGAGGGAACTTGGGGGACGCCCTGAACCCCTTCAGGTTAAAGCCTCCTGGTAAATGTTTCTGGGATGCCAGATTCCATTTCTAAGAGAGCTTTCTTGTTATTGGTTGCAGGTTACCCAACATGGGAGGGTCACCCATTAAGCCAGAAGAAAAACCTCTGGAGTGTATCCTTAAGAATTGGAAATTTTTTTAAATAGAAGGGCTAAGAAAGAAAAAACTTAAGTTCTACTGTAACAGTGGCTGGCCTTCGTATAAGTTGGGGAATGGAGAAAATTGGCCTGAAAGCGGGTCTCTAAATTACAATACCATTCTGCAATTGGATCTCTATTGCTGCAGTATGGGAAAGTGGACTGAGGTTCCCTATATTCAGGCTTTCATGGTAAAAAAACACAAACATGAGGAGGCTAAACAATATGTTACTAAACAACCAAGGGATTACTGAAATCAAAGAGAAAAGAATAATTACCTACCTTTACCAAAATCCTGCCCTGTAATGGCTTGTCATTCAAAGCCTAGGGAACCAGAAAACTCTTCTGACATTTTATTTTACTTTATTTTTTTAACATTGGAGCATAATTGCTTTACAATGGTGTGTTAGTTTCTGCTTTATAACAAAATGAATCAGCTATACATATATCCCCATATCTCCTCCCTCTTGCGTCTCCCTCCCATCCTCCCTATCCCACCCCTCTAGGTGATCACAAAGCACGAAGCTGATCTCCCTGTGCTATGTGGCTGCTTCCCACTAGCTATCTATTTTACATTTGTTAGTATATGTAAATCTATGCCACTTTCTCACTTCATCCCAGCTTACCCTCCCCCCTCTCTGTGTCCTCAAGTCCATTCTCTACTTCTGCATCTTTATTCCTGTCCTGCCCCTAGGTTCTTCAGAACCATTTTTTTTAGATTCCATATATATGTGTTAGCATACCGTATTTCTTTTCCTCTTTCTGACTTACTTCACTCTGTATGACAGACTATATGTCCATCCACCTCACTACAAATAACTCAATTTCGTTTCTTTTTATGGCTGAGTAATATTCCATTGTATATATGTGCCACATCTTCTTTATCCATTCACCTGTCAATGGACACAGGCTGCTTCCAAGTCCTGGCTATTGTAAATAGAGCTACAATGAACATTGTGGCACATGACTCTTTTTGAATTATGGTTTTCTCAGGGTATATGCCCAGTAGTGGGATTGCTGGGTCGTATGTTAGTTCTATTTTTAGTTTTTTAAGGAACCTCCATAGTGTTCTCCATAGTGGCTGTATCAATTTACATTCCCACCAACAGTGCAAGAGGGTTCCCTTTCCTCCACACCCTCT
>NC_041234.1:37036249-37056266 GCF_002837175.3 Physeter macrocephalus | reverse complement strand
TGTGTGGCCTTACATTTAGGTCTTTAATCCATTTTGAGTTTATTTTTGTGTGTGGTGCTAGGGAGTCTTCTAATTTAATTCTTTTATGTGTAGCTGTCCATTTTTCGCAGGGTCAAAAAGGATCTTGCTGTGATTTTTGTCATAGAGTATTCTGCCTATGTTTTCGTCTAAGAGTTTTATAGTGTCTGGCCTTACATTTAGGTCTTTAATCCATTTTAATTTTATTTTTGTGTATGATGTTATGGAGTGTTCTAATATAATTCTTTTACATGTAGCTCTCCAGTTTGCCCAGCATCACTTATTGAAGAAGCTGTCTTTTCTCATTTGTATATTTTGCCTCCTTTATCAAAAATAAGGTGTCCATATGTGCGTGGGTTTACCTCTGGGCTTTCTATCCTGTTCCATTGATCTATATTTCTATTTTTGTGCCAGTACCATACTGTCTTGATTATGTAGTTTTGTAGTATAGTCTGACGTCCAGGAGCCTGATTCCTCCAGCTCTGTTTTTCTCTCTCAAGATTGCTTTGGCTATTCAGGGTCTTTTGTGTTTCCATACTCTCCTGACATTTTAGATTATCTCCTTCTAAGCTCTCCCGTCTCTCATGGTGAAAACTGAGCTCACCCTACTCCTGACAGTATCCCTACTTTTCTGGAACCACCTAATTCTCCAGAGTCACTTACTTTTTCTGGTCCCTCTTCCCAATCGCAGACTCCAACTCATGTCCTTCCATGCCTTCCATTACCCCAAGAAAGAGAGACTAGTCTCTGTGGGGTAACTCATAGTGGAGCTTCCTATCACCCAGGATCAGGGAAATTATGCCCTCTTAGGGAAGTGGCAAATGGTGAAGGGATGATCAGTGTACATGTGCCCTTCTCTTTAACCAGCTTAGCTCAATGCAAAGAGAGACTGGACCAATTTTCTGAGGACCCTAGTAAGTTTGTTGAAGGTTTTCAGGCCCTAACTGTGGTGTATGATTTAACTTGGAAGGACGCCCAAGTAGTTGTATCTATTTGCTGTACCCCTGAGGAAAAATAGAGAATTTAAAAAGCAGCCCTCGGGCATGCTGACAAGTTTGCCAGGGACCAACCTGAACATTATGCTATGGGTAGAGACACAGTCCCAAATCAGGACTCCCTTGGATTTTTAATTCCTGGGAGGGAAGAGAAGCCAGGAGGCACATGATCCATTGTGTATTAGAAGGGATCAGAAAGAGTATCCAAAAGTCAGTTAACTATGAAAAGGTTAAAGGAGTGACCCAAGGAGAAAAGGAAAGTCCAGCCCTCTTTCATGGGCAGCTTGTGGAGCCTTTTACAAAGTACACTAACATTGATCATTCCACTTCTGAAGGTCAGTCCCTGATGGGACAACACTTTATCAGCCAGTCTGCCTCTGTTATTAGGCAGAAACTCCAAAAGTTACAATTAGGCCCACAAACCTCTATGCCCAAACTCTTAGGTGTGGCTTTTGGGGTATTTAATAATCAAGATCAAGCTGAGGAAGAAGAGAGAACCCAACATGAGAAAAGGCAGGCCAGGGCTCATACAAAACTGATAGTCGTTGCTGTCAGCCATGCCTTGTGACCTCAGGACAATGCAAGGGGGCCAAGAAAGTTCAACTATCCTTCTGGAGGTAAGACCAACAAGGGGGAATGCTTCAAATGCAAGTCAACTGGCTATTGAGCCCAAGATTGCCAGAAAGAGCACCCTGGGCCATGCCCAGCCTGCAAACAAACAGGTCATTGGAACAGGGACTGCCCTCAGTCCTGAAGGGGAAGGGGGTCCCCTGCTCCCGAGATGGCCATGTTGGAAGACTGAGGTGGCCCAGGGAGTCCAGCGGCTTGCCGCAACATGATGTCTATCTCCATCGAGGAGCCTTGGGTGGTCCTTGATATGGCAGGTAAGAAGATTGACTTTTTATTTGATACGGGAGTCAATTACACTGTCCTAATTTCTCACACTGGACCTCTTTCCTCCCAAAGCTGTACTGTGACTGGTGCCAACAGAAAGCCTCACACCCATTACTTTACTGGGCTCTCACTTACCAATTTTGAGCAGTGGTTGATTTTGCATGCCTTTTTAGTTGTTCCTGAGTGTCCTAGCCCACTACTGGGGAGAGATCTTCTGAGTTCCCTCAGGGCCATACTACAATTAGGAGGTACCAAGCAGCCCCTTATGTTGACTCTGACTAAGACAGACCAGATGGAAGAACACGGTTCTATTCCCAACCATATTTTACAAGCAGTGAACCCATCAGTATGGGACAAAGGAATCCCCGGAAGGGCCATAAACGTCCAACCTGTAAGAATTAGCCTTAGGCCAGAAGCCACCTACCCTAACAAGAGACAATACCCTATAAAGTTTGAAGCAAAGAATGGTTTACAACACCACATAGATAAATTCTTAAAACATAGCCTCTTGGTATCCTGCCAGTCTCCATGCAATACTCCTATTTTGCCAGTTGTTTAGCCAAATGGGGAATACACGATGGTACAAGACCTGAGAGCAGTAAAAAATTCAGTGATCTCTACACATAGCCTCATGGCCAATCCTTATAAAATATTAGCCCAAATCCCTGAGGACGCTAAATGGTTTACTGTGTTCGACCTCAAGCATGCCTTTTTAAAAAAAATTCTCAGTTCATCTCTCATCAAAATATCCGTTTCCCTTCTAGTGGACTAACCCTAACTCAGGGCAAATGTAACAATATACCTGGACAGTATTGTCTCAGGGGTTTTGAGACAGCCCACACTTGTTTGCCCAGGCCCTAGGAAAAGAACTAAGGGAAATACACCTAAAAGAAGGGCTATTCTACAGGATGTAGATGATATATTAATATGTAGTCCCTCCATGGAAGCCTCAGATGAAAATACCATTGAAATCCTTAATTTCCTTGGGGTCCAGGGTTACAGAGTCTCTCAGACAAAGGCAGAAATCTGAAAACAATGAGTTAAATACCTGGGATATATTATAAACCCTGGAAGTAGATAGTTATCTCCAGATAGCAAAAAAGCTATATTAGGCCTAAGTACTCCAAAGAGAAAGAAATATTTCTGTACCTTTTTTGGGCATAGCAGGATTCTGTAGAATTTGGATTCCAGGATTCAGGCTAACGGCTAAGCCACTATATGGAGCTACTAAAGGCCCAGATACAGAACCATTACTTTGGAATGGGGAATAGGAAAGGGCTTTTAAGTATATCAAGCATGCCCTCACTAGAATCCCTGCTCTGGGTCTCCCCAGTTTGAAAAACCATTCATCGTGTACATGGCTGAAAAGCAGGGGACAGCTCTGGGGGTCCTTATACAGAAGCTAGGGGAAGTTCATTAGCCTATAGGCTATTTTTCCAAGCAACTAGATTCCGTGGCCAAAGGCTGACCTGGCTGCCTCTGGGCAGTAGCTGCCACCACTTTATTAGTGGAAGGAGCTAACAAGCTTACCTTTGGAGAGCCACTGAAAGTCCAGACCCCTCATCAAGTGCAAGGGATTCTAAAGATAAAAGACCACCATTGGCTAACTGGAGGCTGGCTTATTAAGTACCAGGCTTTGCTCCTCGACTCCCTCCCCACAACTAACCCTCAAAACATGCCACACTCTTAACCACACTACATTTATGCCTGCTGAAAACCCAGAGCTAACACATTCTTGCCTCAAAACCCTTGACCAGGTCTATGCCTGTAGGTCTGATCTAACAGACCAGGCCATAGAAAACCCTGAGGAATAATGGTTTACTGATGGCAGTAGTTCCATTAAAGATGGAGACAAGAGGGCAGGGTATGCCATTGTGAGTGCTCATAGCATCATAGAAGCAAAACTTTTGCCACCTAACATCTCAGCCCAAAAGGTTGAACTGATAGCTGTAACTCAAGCCTGAACCCTAGGGGAAGGAAAGATTGTAAATGTATACATAGACTCAAAATATGCCCTCCTTGCTTTACATGTCCCTACCACTATCTGGAAAGAGAGAGGACTTCTAAATGCAAGAAATTCCCCTATAAAATATGGGGCTGAGATTTTACATCTCATAGAAACGGTTCAAAAACCAAAACAAGTAGTAGTCATTCACTGCCATAGGCATCAAAAGGGAACTTCTCAAATTTCCCAAGGAAACAACAGGGCAGATAGGGAAGTGAAGAAAGCAGCCCTGATGCCCATAACAGAAATGACATTAATCCCATCCCTTACCCCTTCTAGCATTATACCTAGATACTCAACTTCCAAAGATAACTGGGCATGAGACAGAGGAGGAAATAAGGGAACAGATGGCTGGTGGCACACAGATCAGAAATTGCTCATACCTCTCTCTGACCAATGGAAAATTATTAAAGGGCTACATGATTCTCTCCATCTGGGGAGAGATGCAATGTCTACAATTGTTTTCTGTCTTTTTACTGGGAAAGTGATCCCAGAGACATTCAGAAGAGTTACTCGAGCCTACACCCTTTGCACCACCCATAATCAAGGAGGCAACCTCAAGCCTCCCCCTCTTGTTAGCCCAGTCCAGCTATGTGGGACTTACCCAGGAGAGGACTGGGAAATAGATTTCACTCAGATGCCCTCTTTTCAGGGCTTCAAATACTTACTAGTGTTTATAGATACTTTTATTGGATGGGTAGATGCCTTCCCCAGTAGAAAAGAGAAGGCCAATGAAGTGGTTATGGTGCTCCTAAAGGAAATTATTTCTAGGTTCGTGTTGCCCTTTCACCGTCAGAGTGACAATGGACCTTCGTTTGTAGCAAAGGTCCCTCAACAGCTTTCACAGGCTTTAGGAATTAAATACCACCTCAATTCGTCCTGGAGACCTCAGTCCTCAGGAAAAGTAGAACAGGCTAATCATATTCTAAAGAAAACCTTGGGCAAACTCTGTCAAGAAATGTCATAGTTGTGGTATCGCCTATAGCCTACAGCCCTCATAAGGGTCAGGGCAGGTCCTAAAACAGCCACTAAGTTGAGCCCTTTCAAAATGACATATGGTAGGCCATTCCTTACTCTGGACATGCTAACTGACCCAGAAACCAAGGCTCATCTTAAATACATTATAAACATAGGCCAGGTCCAGAAGGCTATAAAAGAATGTGGCAGCCGTCCACTGCCAGGGTCCCGTGATTCAGTGACAACTTCCCCGGGAGAAGACATAGCGTGCCTCAAGCTATTAAAATGTCATGCCAGCCTCTGCCACCGCAGGCTTGCCCCGTATTCTGTCCCCCTTCCCCCCCAGCCTGACTGAGCCAGAGCCCCCCAAATCAGCTGCTACTTTAACCCTGTCCTGTCTGGGTGGGGAACAGATGCCCTCAGGCGACCTACATGCAGAGAGGGACAAAATCCAAAGCTGAATCCCAGGAGCTGTGCAAACAAAGAAGAGAAAAGGAAATTTCTCCCAGTAGCCTCAGGAGCAGAAGATTAAATCTCCACAATCAACTTGATGTACCCTGCATCTGTGGAATACTTGAATAGACAACGAATCATCCCAAAACTGAGGCTGTGGACTTTGGGAGCAACTGTAGACTTGGGGTTTATTTTCTGGATCAAATTTTTTCTGGTTTTATGTTTATCTTAGTTTAGTATTTAGAGCTTATTATCATTGGTATATTTGTTTATTGATTTGGTTGCTCTCTTCCTTCTTTTACTTTTTACAAAGATATATACATATTTTTTCCATTTTTCCCTTTTTGTGAGTGTGGATGTGAATGGTTCTTTGTGTGATTTTGTCTGTATAGCTTTGCTTTAACCATTTGTCCTAGGGTTCTGTGGTTCTGTCTATCCTTTTTTTTTTTTAGTATAGTTTTTAGCACTTCTTAACATTGGTGGATTAGTTTTTGGGCTTGGTGGCTCTCATTTCTTTCTTTCTTTTTTTATTACTTTAAAAATTCTTAATATTTATTTTAATAAATTTTAAATTTTCTTTTCTTTTCTTTCTTTTTCTTTCTTTCTTTCTTTCTTTCTTTTCTTCCTTCCTTCCCTTCCTTCCTTCCTTCTTTCCTTTCTTCCTTTTAAATTTGGATTTCAACTTCTTCTAAAGCCTGGACTCCCTGGTAAAACTTCTTCATAAGTAAACTAGTTTGCTCTTCTAAACTTCCTTCCTTCCCTTCCTTCCTTCCTTCTTTCCCTCTCTTTTTTCTTTCTTTCTTTCTTTCTTTCTCTCTCTCTCTCTTTCTTTCTTTCTTTCTTTCTGTCCTCCCTTTTCCTCTGAGCTGTGTGGCCGATGGGGTATTGGTGCTCCAGCCAGGTGTCAGGATTGAGCCTCTGAGGTGGGAGAGTTGAGTTGAGGACATTGGTCCACGAGAGACCTCCTGACTCCATGTAATATCAAACAACAAGAGCTCTCCCAGAGACCTCCATCTCAATGTTAAGACCCAGCTCCACTCAATGACCAGCAAGCTACAGTGCTGGACAATCTATGCCAAACAACTAGCAAGACAGGAACACAGACACACCCATTAGCAGAGAGGTTGCCTAAACTCATAATAAGTTCAGAGAACCCCAAAACAAACCACCAGACATGGTCCTCCCCACCAGAAAGAGAAGATCCAGCCTCATCTACCAGAAAACAGACACCAGTACCCTCCACCAGGAAGCCTACACAACCCACTGAATCAACATTACCCACTGGGGGCAGACATGAAAAACAACAAGAATCATGAACCTGCAGCCTTGAAAAAAGTAGATACCAAACACAGTAAGTTAAGCAAAATGAGAAGACAGAGAAATACACAGCGGATGAAGGAGCAATGTAGAAACCCATCAAACCAAACAAATGAAGAGCAAATAGGCAGTCTACCTGAAAAAGAATTTATAGTCATGATAGTAAAGATGATTTGAATTCTTGGAAGTGGAATGGAGAAAATACAAGAAATGTTTAACAAGGACCTAGAAGAACAAAAGAGCAAAACAAACAATGATTAAAAACACAATAAATGAAATTAAAAATTCTGTAGAAGGAATCAATTGCAGAAAAAATGAGGCAGAGGACTGAAAAGTGACCTGGAAGATAAAACAGTAGAAATAACTACCACAGAGCAGAATAAAAAAAAAGAATGAAAAGAATTGAGGACAGGCCCAGAGACCTCTGGGACAACATTAAAGGCACAAACATTTGAATTATATGGGTCCCAGAAGAAGAAGAAGAAAAAAGAGAGACTGAGAAAATATTTGAAAAGATTATATTTGAAAACTTCCCAAACATGGGAAAGAAAATAGTCAATCAACTCCAGGAGCTCAGTCAAGTAAAGGAAGCACAGAGAGTCCCATACAGGATAAATTCAAGGAGAAACACAGTAAGACATATATTAATCAAACTATCAGAAATTAAATACAGAGAAAAAATATTAAAAGCAGCAAGGGAAAGCAACAGATAACATAGATGGGAATCCCCGTAAGGTTAAAAGCTAATCTTCTTTCTCTTTTTTTAAACATCTTTATTGGAGTATAATTCTTTACAATGGTATGTTAGTTTCTGCTTTATAACAAAGTGAATCAGTTATACGTATACATATATCCCAATATCTCTTCCCTCTTGCATCTTCCTCCCTCTCACCCTCTCTATCCCACTTCTCAAGGTGGTCACAAAGCACTGATCTGATCTCCCTGTACTATGCAGCTGCTTCCAACTAGCTATCTATTTTACATTTGGTAGTGTATATATGTACATGACACTTTCTCACTTTGTCCCAGTTACCCTCCCCCCTCCCCATATCCTCAAGTCCATTCTCTAGTAGGTCTGTGTCTTTATTCCTGTCTTGCCCCTAGGTTCTTCATGACCTTTTTTTTTTTTGGTTTTTAGATTCCATATATATATGTGTTAGCATATGGAATTTGTTTTATTCTTTCAGACTTACTTCATTCTAACAGGTGACCTTTCAGCCGAAACTCTGTAAGCCAGAAGGGAGTGGCAAGACATATTTAAAGTGATGAATGGGAAAAACGTACAATCAAGATTACTCTACGCAACAAGGATCTCATTCAACTTTGAGAGAGAAATTAAAAGCTTTACAGTCAAGCAAAATTTAAGAGAATTCAGAACCTCCAACCCAGCTTTACAACAAATGCTAAAGGAACTTCTCTAGACAGGAAACACAAGAGAAGGAAAAAACCTGCAATAAAAAACACAGAACAATTAAGAAAATGGTAATAGGAAAACACATATCAATAATTACCTTATTGATATAATATATCAAATATTATTATTTAATATTATTAATTAACTATTATAATTTAATTAATAATATATTAATATATGATATAATAATAATCCCAGGATAGCCAAAGCAATCTTGACAAAGAAAAATGGAGCTGGAGGAATCAGGCTCACTGACTTAAGAATATACTACAAAACTACAGAAATCGAGAAAGTAGGGTATTAGCACAGAAGCAGAAATATAGATCAATGGAACAGGATAGAAAGCCAAGAGATAAACCCACTCATGTATGGTCTCCTTATCTTTGAAAAAGAGTCAAGAATATACAGTGGAGAAAAAACAGCTTCTTCAATAAGTGGTGCTCGGAAAACTGGACAGCTACATGTAAAACAATGAAATTAGAACACTCCCTAACACCATAAACAAAAAGAAACACAAAATGGATTAAAGACCTAAATGTAAGGCCAGACACCATCAAACTCTTAGAGGAAAACACAGGCAGAATACTCTATGACATAAATCACAGCAAGATCCTTTTTGACCCACCTCCTAGAGAAATGGAAATAAAAACAAAAATAAACAAATGAGACCTAATGAAACCTAAAAGATTTTGCACAGCAAAGGAAACCATAACACGACGAAAAGACAACACTCAGAATGGCAGAAAATATTTGCAAATGAAGCAACTGACAAAGGATTAATCTCCAAAATTTACAAGCAGCTCATGCAGCTCAATATTAAAGAAACAAACAACCCAATCCTAAAATGGGCAGAAGACCTAAATAGACATTTCTCCAAAGAAGATATACAGATTACCAACAGACACATGAAAGAATGCTTAACATCATTAATCATTAGAGAAATGCAAATCAAAACTACAATGATATATCATCTCACACTGGTCAGAATGGCCATCATCAATAAATCTAAAACAATAAATGCTGGAGAGGGTGTGGAGAAAAGGGAACCCTCGAAGGAGCTTCAAGATGGCAGAAGAGTAAAACGCGGAGATCACGTTCCTCTCCACAAATACATCAGAAATACATCTACATGTATAAACGCTGCTACAGAACACATACTGAACGCTGGCAGAAGAACTCAGACCTCCCCAAAGGCAAGAAATTCCCCACGTACCTGGGTGGGGCAAAAGAATAAAGAAAAAACAGAGACAAAAGGATAGGGATAGGACCTGCACCAGTGGGAGGAAGCTGTGAAGGAGGAAAGGTTTCCAAACACTAGGAAGCCCCTTCGTGGGAGGAGACTCCGGTTGCAGAGGTGGGAAGCTTCAGAGCCACGGAGGAGAGCGTATCAACAGGTGTGTGGAGGGCAAAGCAGAGAGCTTCCCACACAGAGTATCAGTGCCGACCAGCATTCACCAGCTCGAGACACTTGTCTGCTCACCCGCTGCGACAGGTTGGGGCTGGGAGCTGAGGCTTGGGATTTGGTTAGATCGCAGGGAGAGGACTGGGGTTGGCTGTGTGAACACAACCTGAAGGTGCAAGTGCACCACAGCTAGCCAGGAGGGATTCTGGAAAAGAGTCTGGAGCTGCCAAAAAGGCAAGAGTATATTTCTTTTCTCTTTGTTTCCTGGTGCGCGAGGAGAAGCGATAAAGAGCACCGCTTAAAGGAGCTTCAGAGATGGGTGTGAGCCGCAGCTATCAGCATGAACCCCAGAGATGGGCATGGGATGCTTAGGCTGCTGCTGCAGCAACCAAGAAGCCTGTATGCAAGCACAGGTCACTGTCCACACCTCCTCACCTGGGAGCCCGTGCATAGCCCTACTGCCAGGGTCCCGTGATGCAGGGACAACTTACCTGGGAGAACGCATGGCACACTGCAGACTGGCAACATCACACTGGCCTCTGCCACCGCAGACTCGCCTGACATACATACTGCTCCCTCCCCCAGGCCTGAGTGAGCCACAGCCCCTAATTCAGCTGCTCCATTAACCTGTCCTGTCTGAGAGAAGAACAGATTCCCTCAGGCGACCAACAAAGACAGGCGGGTCCAATACCAAATCTGAGCCCCAGGAGCTGTGCGAACAAAGAATAGAAAGGGAAATATCTCCCAGCAGGCTCAGGAGCAGAGGATTAAATCTGCAAAATCAACTTGATATACCCTGTATCTGTGGAATACCTGAATAGACAACAAATCATTCCAAATTGAGGAGTCCCAATTGGATATTGGGAGCAAAGATATATATAAATTTTTCTGTTTTTCTTTTTTTGTGAGTGTGTAATCAACCCCAAAAATTTAAGAAAATGGTAATAGGAACATACATATCGATAATTTCCTTAAATGTAAATGGATTTTATGCTCCAACCAAAAGACATAGACTGGTTGAATGGATACAAAAACAAAACCCATATAAATGCTGTCTACAACAGACCCACTTCAGACCTAAGGACACATACAGACTGAAAGTGAGGGGATGGAAAAAGATATTCCATGCAAATGGAAACAAAAAGAAAGCTGGAGTAGCAATTCTCATATCAGAAAAATAGACTTTAAAATAAAGACAATATAGGAGACAAAGAAGGACACTACATAATGATCAAGGGATCAATCCAAGAAGAAGATATAACAATGGTAAATATTTATGCACCCAACATAGGAGCATCTCAGTACATGAGGCAAATGCTAACAACCATAAAAGGGGAAATTGACAGTAATGCAATAATAATAGGGGACATTAACACCCCACTTTCACCAAAGGACAGATCATCGAAAATGAAAATAAAGAAGCACAAGCTTTAAATGACACATTAGACAAGATGAACTTAATTGATATTTATAGGACATTCCATCCAAAAACAACAGAATACAGTTTCTTCTCAAGTGCTCCAGGATATGAAAATAAATAAGGAAACACAAGCTTTAAATGATACCTTAAACAAGATGGAATCAATTGATATTTATAGGACATTCCATCCAAAAACAACAGAATACACTTTCTTCTCAAGTGTTCATGGAACATTCTCTGGGATAGATCATATATTGGGTAACAACTCAATCCTTGGTAAATTTAAGAAATTTAAAATCACATCAAGTATGTTTTCCAACCCCCAAACTATGAGACTAGATATCAATTACAGGAAAAAATGTGTAAAACATACAAACACATAGAGGCTAAACAATACGATACTAAATAACCAAGAGATCACTGAAGAAATCAAAGAGGAAATAAAAAAATATCTAGAAACAAATAAGAATGAAAACACAATGACCCAAAATCTATGGGAAAAATCAATAAAACTAAAAGCTGGTTCTTTGAGAAGATAAACAAAAATGATAAACCATTAGCCACAGGCATCAAGAAAAAAAGGGAGAAAGCTCAAATCAATAGAATTAGAAATGAAAAAGGAGAAGAAACAACTGACACTGCAGAAATACAGAGGATCATGAGAGATTACAAAAAGCAACTCTAAGCTAATAAAATGGACAACTTGGAAGAAATAGACAAAGTCATAAGAAACAAATAAGAATGAAAACACAATGACCCAAAATCTATGGGATGCAGCAAAAGCAGTTCTACAAGGGAATTATATAGCTATACAATCTTCCCTTAAGAAAGAAGAAACATCTCAAATAAACAACCTAACCTTACAACTAAAGTAATTAGAGAAAGAAGAATAAAAAAACCCAAAGTTAGCAGAAGGTAAGAAATCATAAAGATCAGATCAGAAATAAATGAAAAAGAAATGAAGGAAATGATAGCAAAAATCAATAAAACTAAAAGCTGGTTCTTTGAGAAGATAAACAAAAATGATAAACCATTAGCCACAGGCATCAAGAAAAAAAGGGAGAAAGCTCAAATCAATAGAATTAGAAATGAAAAAGGAGAAGAAACAACTGACACTGCAGAAATACAGAGGATCATGAGAGATTACAAAAAGCAACTCTAAGCTAATAAAATGGACAACTTGGAAGAAATAGACAAAGTCATAGCAATACACAACTTCCCTAGACTGAACCAGGAAGAAATACAAAATATGAACAGTCCCATCACAAGCACTGAAATTGAAACTGTGATTAAAAATCTTCCAAGAAATAAAAGCCCAGGACCAGATGGATTCACAGGTGAATTCTATCAAACATTTAGAGAAGAGATATGACCTATGCTTCTCAAACTCTTCCAAAATATAGGAGAGGGAGGAACACTCACAAACTCATTCTACGAGGCCACCATCACCCTGATACCAAAACCAGACTAAGACGTTACAAAGAAAGAAAACTACAGGACAACATCGCTGATGAATATAGATGCAAAAATCTTCAACAAAATACTAGCAAACAGATACCAACAGCACATTAAAACGATCATACACCATGATCAAGTGGGGTTTATCCCAGGAATGAAAGGTATCCTCAATATATGCAAATCAATCAATGTGACACAGCATATTAAAATATTGAAGGAGAAAAACCATATGATCATCTCAATAAATGCAGAAAAAGCTTTTGACAGAATTCAACACATATTTATGATAAAAACCCTCCAGAAAGCAGGCATAGAGGGATCTTTCCTCAGCATAATAAAGGCCATATATGACAAACCCACAGCCAACATCATCCTCAAAGGTGAAAAAGTGATATCATTTCCACTAAGATCAGGAACAAGACAAGGTTGCCCACTCTCAGCACTATTATTCAACGAAGTATTGGAAGTTTTACCCACAGCAATCAGAGAAGAAAAAAAATAAAAGGAATCCAAATCAGAAAAGAAAAAGTGAAGTTGACACTCTTTGCAGATGATATGATACTACTATATATAGAGAATCCTAAAGATGCTACCAGAAAACTACTAGAGCTAATCAATAAATGTGGTAAGGTAACAGGGTACAAAATTAATGCACAGAAATCTCTTGCATTCCTATACACTAATGATGAAAAATCTGAAAGCGAAATTAAGAAAGCACTCCCACTTACTATTGTAAAAAAAAGTATAAAATATCTAGGAATAAACCTACCTAGGAGACAAAACTCTGTATACAGAATATTATAAGACAGTGATGAAAGAAATTAAAGATGATACAAAGAGCAGGAGAGATATACCATGTTCTTTGATTGGAAGAATCAACAATGTGAAAATGACTCTATTATGCAAAGCAATCTACATATCCAATGCAGTCCCTATCAAACTACAAGTGACATTTTTCACAGAACTAGAACAAAAAATTTCATAATTTTTATGGAAACACAAAAGACGCTGAATAGCCAAAGCAGTCTTGAGAAAGAAAAACGCAGCTGGTGGAATCAGGCTCCCTGACTTCCGACTATACTACAATGCTACAGTATTCAACACATTATGGTACTGGCACAAAAACAGAAATATACATCAATGGAACAGGATAGAAAGCCCAGAGATAAACCGTAGCACATATGGTCACCTTATCATTGATAAAGGAGGCAAGAATATACAGTGGAGAAAAGACAGCCTCTTCATTACGTGTTGCTGGGAAAACTGGAAAGCTACATGTAAAAGAACGAAATTAGAACACTCCCTAACACCATACACAAAAAGAAACTCAAAATGGATTAAAGACCAAAATGTCAGACCAGACACTGTCAAACTCTTGGAGGAAAACATAGGCAGAACACTCTAGGACATAAATCACAACAAGATCCTTTTTACCTACCTCCTATAGAAATGGAAATAAAAACAAAAATAAACAAATGGGACCTAATGAAATTTAAAAGGTTTTGCACAGCAAAGGAAACCTTCAAAGAAGACAACCCTCAGAATGAGAGAAAATATTTCCAAACGAAGCAACTGTAAAAGGATTAATCTCCACAATTTACGAGCAGCTCATGAAGCTCAATATCAAAAAGCAAACAACCCAATGCAAAAATGAGCAGAAGACTTAAATAGACATTTCTCAAAACAAGATATACAGATTGCCAAAATACATGAAAGAGTGCTCAACATCATTAATCATTAGAGAAATGCAAATCAAAACTAAAATGAGATATCATCTCGCACGGGTCAGAATGGCCACCATCAACAACTCTACAAACAATAAATGCTGGAGAGGGTGTGGAGAAAAGGGAACACTCTTGCACTGTTGTTGGGAATGTAAATTGATACAGCCACTATGGAGAACAGTATGGATGTTCCTTAAAAAACCAAAAATAGACTATCATATGACCCAGCAATCCCACTACTGGGCATATACCCTGAGAAAATCATAATTCAAAAATAGTCATGTACCAAAATGTTCATTGCCACTCTATTTACAATAGCCAGGACATGGAAGCAACCTGTGTCCATCAACAGATGAATGGATAAAGAAGATGTGGCAATATATACAATGGAATATTACTCAGCCATAAAGAGAAATGAAATTGAGTTATTTGTAGTGAGGTGGTGGACCTAGAGTCTGTCATACAGAGTGAAATAAGTGAGAAAGAGAAAAACAAATACCACATGCTAACACATATATATGGAATCAAAGAAAAAAAATGTCACGAAGAGACAAGGGGTAGGACGGGAATAAAGACACAAACCTACTAGAGAATGGACTTGAGGATATGAGGAGAAGGAAAGGTCAGCTGTGACAAAGTGGGAGAGTGGCATGGACATATATACACTACCAAACGTAGAATAGATAGCTAGTGGGAAGCAGCCATATAGCACAGGGAGATCAGCTCTGTGCTTTGTGACCACCTAGAGGGGTGTGATAGGGAGGGTGGGAGGGAGGGAGATGCAAGACTGAAGAGATATGGGACATATGTATATGTATAACTGATTCAGTTTGTTATAAAGCAGAAACTAACACACAATTTTAATGCAATTATACTCCAATAAAGATGTTATGAAAAATAGAAAAAGGTTTCAATGAAATTCACCACCCGTTTATGCTAAAAACCCTAGAGAGAGTAGGCAGAGTGGGAGCTTACCTCAACATAATAAAGGTCATATATGAGAAACCCACAGTCAACATCATTCTCAATGGTGAAAAACTGAAACCATTTCCTCTAAGATCAGGAACAAGACAAGGTTGTCCACTCACCACTATTATTCAACATAGTTTTGGAAGTTTTAGCCACAGAAGTCATAGAAGAAAAAGAAATCAAATTAATCCAAATCGGAAACGAGGAAGTACAGCTGTTACTGTTTCCAGATGACATGACACTATACAGAGAAAAAGTTAAAGATGCTACCAGAAAACTACTAGAGCTAATCAATGAATTTGGTAAAGTAGCAGGATACAAAATTATTGCCCAGAAATCTCTCACATTCCTATACATTAATCTTGAAAATTCTGAAAGAGACATTAAGGAAACACATTTACCATTGTATGAAAAATATAAAATACATAGGAATAAACCTACGTAAGGAGTCTAAAGACCTGTATGCAGAAAACTATAAGACACTTATGAAAGAAATTAAAGATCATAGAAACAGATGGAGAGATATGTCATGTTCTCAGATTCAAAGAATCACCATTGTGAAAATGACTATACTACACAAAGCAATCTATAGATTCAATGCTATACCTATCAAATTACCAATGGCATTTTTCACAGAAGTAGAAGACATTTCACAATCTGTATGGCAACACAAAAGATACCGATTAGCGAAAGCAATCTTCACAGAGAAAAATGGAGCTGGATTGATCAGGCTCCCAGACTTCAGACTATACTACAAAGCTACAGTAATCAAGACAGTATAGTAGTGGCACAAAAAGAGAAATATAGATCAATGGAACAGGATAGAAAGCCCAGAGGTAAACCCCCACACATATGGTCACCTATGTTTCATAAAGGTGGCAAGAATACCATGGAGAAAAGACAGACTCTTCAATAAATGTTGCTGGACAGTCTGGACAGTTATGTGTAAAGGAATGAAATTAGAACACTCGATAACACCATACAGAAAAATAAACTCAAAATTGATTAAAGACCTAAATGTAAGGCCAGACACTGTCAAACTCTTAGAAGAAAACGTAGACAGAATACTCCATTACTTAAATCACAGCAGGGTCCTTTTTGACCCACATCCTGGATAAATTGAAATAAAAACAAAATAAACAAATGGGACGTAATGAAACTTAAATGCGTTTCCACAGCAAAGGAAACCATAAACAAGATGAAAAGACAACCCTCAGAATGGGAGACAATATTTGCAAATGAAGCAACTGACAAAGGATTAATCTCCAAAGTATACAGTCAGCTCATGCAGCTCAATAACAAAAGAACAAACAACCCAATTCAAAAATGGGAAGGACTAAATAGACATTTCTCCAAAGAAGTTATACAGATTGCCAACAAACACATGAAAGTATGCTCAACATCACTAATCATTAGAGGGATGCAAATCAAAATTCCAATTTGCTGTCACCTCACACTCGTCAGAATGACCATCATGAAAATATCTACAAATGCTGCAGTGGTTGTGGATAAAAGGGAACCTCTTGCACTGTTGGTGGGAATGTAAATTGATACAGCCACTATTGAGAACATTATGGAGGTTCCTTAACAAACTAAATATAGAACTACCATACGACCCAGCAATCGCACTATTGGGCATATGCCCTGAGAAAACCATAATTCAAAAAGAGTCATGGGAGGAGCTTTAAGATGGTGGAAGAGTAAGACGTGGAGATCACCTTCCTCCCCACAAATACATCAGAAATACATCTACATGAGGAACAACACCTATAGAACTGCTACTCAACACTGGCAGAAAACCTCAGACCTCCCCAAAAGGAAAAAAAACCTCCCCACGTACCTGGGTAGCCCAAAAGAAAAAACAGAGTCAAAAGAATAGGGATGGGACCTACAAGACTGGGAGGGAGGTGTGAAGGTGGAAACGTTTTCGCACACTAGGAAGCCCCTTCGTGGGAGGAGACTGTGGGTCGCAGAGGGGGGAAGCTTTGCAGCCACCAAGGGGAGCTCAGCAACAGGGGTGCAGAGGGCAAAGTGGAGAGATTGCTGCACAGAGGATTAGTGCCCACCAGCACTCACCAGCCCAAGAGGCTTGTCTCCTCACCCGCCGGGGCGGGCGGGGGTTGGGAGCTGATGCTCTGAGTTTGGTCGGATCCCTGGGAGAGGATGGAAGTTGGCTGCGTGAACACAGACTGAAGGAGGCTAGTGCACAATGGCTAGCTGGGAGGGAGTCTGGGAAAATGTCTAGAACTGCCAAAGAGGCAAGAGCCTTTTTCTTGCCTCTTTGTTCCCTTGTTCTGGAGAAGGGATTAAGATCACTGCTTGTAGCACAGGGAGATCAGCTTGGCACTTTGTGACCACCTAGAGGGGTGGGATAGGGAGGGTGGGAGGCAGGGAGATGCAAGAGGGAAGAGATATGGGGACATATGTATATGTATAACTGATTCACTTTCTTATAAAGGAGAAACTGACACACCATTGTAAAGCAATTATACTCTACTAAAGATGTTAAAAAAACAAAAAACAAGATTGCTGCTTGAAGGAGCTCCAGAGACGGGTGGGTTCCGCGGCTATCAGCATGGACCCCAGAGACGGGCATGAGATGCTAAGGCTGCTGCTGGAGCCACCAAGAAACCTGTGTGCAAGCACAGGGCACGATCCACAAGTCCCTCCCCAGGACCCTGTGCAGCACACCACTGCCAGGGTCCCATGTCCAGGGACAACTTACCCGGGAGAACACACAGCGAACATAATGTTGTTGCAATGTCACACTGCCCTCTGCCGCTGCAGGCTCACGCCGCACCCCATAACCATCCATCCCCCTGGCCTGAGTGAGCCAGAGCCCCAGAAGCACCTGCTCCTTTAACCACGTCCTGTCTGAGAGAAGAACAGATGCCCTCCAGCGACCAACATGCAGAGGCGGGGCCAAATCCAAAGATGAACCCTGGGAGTTGTGCTAACAAAGAAAAGAAAGGGAAATCTCCCCCAGCAGCCTCAGGAGCAGAGGATTAAATCTCCACAGTCAACTTGATGTACCTTGCATCTGTGGAAAACCTGAATAGACAACGAATGATCCAAATTGAGGAGGTGGACTGTGGGTACAATGATATATATATATATTTTTTCCCTCTTTCTCTATTTGTGAGTGTGTATGCATATGCATCTGTGTGTGATTTTGTCTGTATAGCTTTGCTTTTACCATTTGTCCTAGGGATCTGTCATTCCATTTTTTTTGGTTTGGTTTTTTTTTAGTATAGTTTTCAACACTTGTTATGATTGGTGGATTTGTTTTCTTGGTTTGGTTGTTCTTTCTTTCTTTTTAAGTACTTAAAAATTATTTTAATACTTATTGTTGTTCTTAATTTTATAACTATTTTATTTCATTTTACCTTTTTCTTTCTTTTTTAATCCCTTTTATTCTGAGCCATATGGATGACAGGCTCTTGGTTCTGGAGCCAGGAGTGAGGGCTGTGCCTCTGAGGTGAGAGAGCCAAGTTCAGGAAATTGGTCCGCCAGAGACCTCCCAGCTCCACGTAATATCAAACGTCAAAATCTCCCAGAGATCTCCATCTCAATGACAAGACCCAGCTCGACTCAACGACCAGCAAGCTACAGTGCAAGACATCCTATGCTAAAGAACTAGTGAGACAGGAACACAATGCTATCCATTAGCACAGAGGCTGCCTAAATTCATAATAAGGCCACAGACACCTCAAAACACACTAACAGACGTGGACCTCCTCACCAGAAAGACAAGATACAGCTTCATCAACCAGAACACAGGCACTAAAACCCTCCACCAGGAAACCTACAAAAACCACTGAAACAGCTTTAGCCACTGGGGACAGACACCAAAAACAACGGAAATTACGAACCTGCAGCCTGCAAAAAGGAGACCCCAAACACAGTAAGGTAAAAAAATGAGAAGACAGAGAAACACACAGAAGATGAAGGAGCAAGGCAAAAACCCACCAGACCTAACAAATGAAGAGGAAATAGGGAGCCTACCTGAAAAAGAATTCAGAATAATGATAGTAAAGATGATCCAAAATCTTGAAAATAGAATGGAGAAAATACAAGAAATGTTTAACCAGGATATACAAGAACTAAAGAGCAAGCAGAGATGAACAACACAATAAATGAAGTTAAATATTCTCTAGAATATTATCAATTTTGTTTATTTTCTAAAAGAACCAGCTTTTAGTTTTATTGATCTTTGCTACCGTTTCCTTCATTTCTTTTTCATTTATTTCTGATCTGATTTTTATGATTTCTTTCTTTCTGCTACATTTGGGGTTTTTTTGTTCTTCTTCCTCTAATTGCTTCAGGTGCAAGGTTAGGTTATTTCAGATGTTTCCTGTTTCTTAAGGTAGGATTGCCTTGCTATAAACTTCCCTCTTAGAATTGCTTTTTTTTGCATTCCATAGGTTTTGGGTCATAGTGTATCCATTGTCATTTGTTTCTTGGTATTTTTTTATTTCCTCTTTGATTTCTTCAGTGATCACTTCGTTATTAAGTAGTGTACTGTTTAGCATCCATGTGTGTGTATTTTTTACAGATCTTTTCCTGTAACTGACATCTAGTCCCATAGCGTTGTGGTCGGAAAAGATACTTGATACAATTTCAATTTTCTGAAATTTACCAAAGCTTGATTTGTGACCCAGGATATGATCTATCCTGGAGAATGTTCCATGACCACTTGAGAAAAACGTGTATTCTGTTGTTTTTGGATGGAATGTTGTATATATATCCATTAAGTCCATCTTATTTAAGGTATCATTTAAAGCTTGTGTTTCCTTATTTATTTTCATTTTGGATGATCTGTCCATTGGTGAAAGTGGGGTGTTAAAGTCCCCAACTATGATTGTGTTACTGTCGATTTCCCCTTTTGTGGCTGTTAGTATTTGCCTTATGTATTGAGGTGCTCCTATGTTGGGTGCATAAATATTTACAATTGTTATATCTTCTTCTTGGATCTCTCCCATCATCATTAT
>NC_041234.1:37003239-37036201 GCF_002837175.3 Physeter macrocephalus | reverse complement strand
GTTCCTTTACCATTTGTTGTAAAGCTGGTTTGGTGGTGCTGAACTCTCTCAGCTTTTGCTTGTCTGTAAAGGTTTTAATTTCTCCATCAAATCTGAATGAGATCCTTGGTGGGTAGAGTAATCTTGGTTGTGGGTTGTTCTCTTTCATCACTTTAAATATGTCCTGCCACTCCCTTCTGGCTTGCAGAGTTTCTGCTGAAAGATCAGCTGTTAACCTTATGGGGATTCCCTTGTGTGTTATTTTTCCCTTGCTGCTTTTAATATGTGTTCTTTTTATTTAATATTTGATAGCTTGATTAATATGTGTCTTGGTGTGTTTCTCCTTGGATTTATCCATATGGGACTCTGTGTGCTTCCTGGACTTGATTATCTATTTCTTTTCCCATATTAGGGAAGTTTTCAACTATCATCTCTTCAAATATTTTCTCAGTCCCTTTCTTTTTCTCTTCTTCTTCTGGGACCCCTATAATTCGAATATTGGTGCATTTAATGTTGTCCAGAGGTCTCTGAGACTGTCCTCAGTTATTTTCATTCTTTTTTAAAATTCTGCTCTGCAGTAGTTATTTCCACTATTTTATCTTCCAAGTCACTTATCCGTTCTTCTGCCTCAGTTATTCTGCTATTGATCCCTTCTAGAGTATTTTTAATTTCATTTATTGTGTTGTTATTCATTGCTTGTTTCCTCTTTAGTTCTTCTAAGTCCTTGTTAAATGTTTGTTTCGTTTTGTCTCTTCTATTTGCAAGATTTTGGATCATCTTTACTATCATTATTCTGATTTCTTTTTCAGGTAGACTGCCTGTTTCCTCTTCAATTGTTTGGTCTGGTGGGTTTTTACCTTGCTCCTTCATCTGCCGTGTGTTTTTCTGTCTTCTAATTTTGCTTATCTTACTGTGTTTGGGGTCTCCTTTTTACAGGCTGCAGGTTCATAATTCCCATTATTTTTGGTGTCTTTCCCCAGTTGCTAAAGTTGTTTCAGTGGGTTGTGTAGGCTTCCTGGTGGAGGGGCACTAGTGATCGTGTTCTGGTGGATGAGGCTGGATCTTGTCTTTCTGGTGGGCAGGTCCAAGTCTGGTGGTATGTTTTGGGGTGTCTGTGGCCTTATTATGATTTTAGGCCGCCTCTCTGCTAATGGATGGGGTTGTGTGCCTGTCTTGCTAGTTGTTTGGCATAGGGTATCCAGCACTGTAGCTTGCAGGTCGTGGAGTGAAGCTGGGGCTTGGTGTTGAGATGGAGATCTCTGGGAGATTGTTGCCATTTGATATTATGTGGAGCTGGGAGGTCTCTTGTGGACCAGTGTCCTGAAGTTGGCTCTCCGACCTCAGAGACACAGCATTGACTCCTGGCTGGAGCACCAAGAGCCCTTCATCCACATGACTCAGAATAAAAGGGAGAAAAAGTAGAAAGAAAGAAAGAAAGAAAGAAAGAAAGAAAGAAAGAAAGAAAGAAAGAAAGAAAGAAAGAAAGAAAGAAAGAAAGAAAGAAAAAGAAAGAAAGAAAGAAAGAGAAAGAAAGAAAGAAAAAGAAAGAAAGGAAGGAAGAAAAAGGATAAAATAAAGTTATTAAAAGAAAAGATAAAAAATAATTATTAAGAAAAAAATATTTTTAAGTAAAAATCAAAGAAACAAACAAAAAAATGGACGGAGAGAGCCCTAGGACAAATGGTGAAAGCAAAGCTATACAGACAAAATCTCACATAGAAGCATACACATACACACTCAGAAAAAGAGGAAAAGTGGAAAAAATAATATATCTTGCTCACAAAGTCCACCTCCTGAATTTGGGATGATTCATTGTCTACTCAGGTATTCCACAGATGGAGAGTACATAAAGTTGATTGTGCAGATTTAATTCACTGCTCATGAGGCTGCTGGGAGAAATTTCCCTTTCTCTCTCTTCTTTGTTCGCACAGCTCCCGGGATTCAGCTTTGGATTTGGCCCTGCCTGTGCGTGTAGATCGCTTGAGGGCATCTGTTCTTCGTTCAGAGAGGACGGGGCTAAAGGAGCAGTTGATTCAGGGGCTCTGGCTCACTCAGGCTGGGGGTATGGAAGGGTACAGATGCAGAGTGAGCCTGCGGCGGCAGAGGCCGTCATGACATTGCACCAGCCTGAGGCGTGCTTTGCGTTCTCCGGGGGAAGTTGTCCCTGGATCATGGGATCCTGACAGTGGCGGGCTGCATAGGCTCACAGGAGGGGAGGTGTGGATAGTGAACTGTGCTCGCACACAGGCTTTTTGTTGGTGGCAGCAGCAGCCTTAGCGTCTCATGCCCGTCTCTGGGTTCTGCACTGTTAGCCGCGACTCTCGCCCGTCTCTGGAGCTCCTTTATGCAGCGCTTTTAATCCCCTCTCCTCACGCACCAGGAAACAAAGAGGGAAGAAAAAGTCTCTTGCCTCTTCGGCAGGTCCAGACTTTTCCCCCACTCCCTCCCGACTAGGCGTGGTGCATTAACCCCTTCAGTCTGTGTTCTCACTGCCAACCCCAGTCCTCTCCTTGTGATCCGACGTAAGTCCGAGCCTCTGCCTCCAGCCCCTGCCTGCCCTGGCGGGTGAGCACACAAGCCTCTCGGGCTTGTGAGTGCTGGTCGGCACCAATCTTCTGTGCGAGAGTCTCTCCGCTTTGCACTGCGCACCCTTGTTGTTGCGCTCTCCTCCGTTGCTCTGATGTGTCCCCCCTCCGCCACCCACAGTCTCTGCCCGTGAAGAGGCTTCCTAGTGTGTGGAAACCTTTCCTCCTTCACAGCTCCCTCCCACTGGTTCAGGTCCCATCCCTATTCTTTTGTCTCTGCCTTTTGTGAGGTCTGAGGTCTTCTGCCAGCGTTCAGTGGGTGTTCTATAGGACCAGTTCCACATGTAGATGTATTTCTGCTGTATCTGTGGGGAGGAAGGTGATCTCCATGTCTTACTCTTCCACCATCTTCCTCAACTCCCCCTCATTTCCTATTTTAGAAGGTTCTAGACACAAATCAATGTAAGCATTCCATTCTGTCTGATTGATCTTACAGCTGGACTTTTCTGACTGTGCATGAAAAAATAGCAACTTTTGAATATCAAAATAACCAATATTTGGACATTTTAGTTTGAGATCTCCTTTAGTATAATTTCCCAAATTAAGTACGTATTTGTAAGTATGAGTTTTATATGTATATAAACCTGACTGGGGTGTTAGTCAGAGGCTGGTTTTCTGACGCCCCCTTTTTCTGTGTTTGAGAGGCTGTATTTACTATTTTAAAGTTGAACTTGGGGATAAAATTTACTAATGCAGTTGTGTAGTGGGGCAGTGTGCTGCTTGTGAGCTTAACTCCACTAGGTGTCACCCTAGAGTGGTTTCAGCCCTCTTACGTGTCTCAATTGTTCCCTTCAGTGGTCTAAGACCACCGCAGGTGCTTGGATCACTGAATGGCCAATTCTTATAGTGACCCCTGTATTAGCAAGTCTTTTAATTAATGAGTGGGTTTCCCTATGGGACCACTGCACGATATGAGGACTCTGCTTCCACCACTCCCGTAAATGTCTCAGTTGCCTGAGAAAGTCGTAACCAACCGGGAGGAGTGTTGTCCCTCTTCTTCAGAGCAAGGCTCTCATGTAATATCTTCACTTTTATCCCAACAAATTCTATTAAGGCAGCCAAACTGAGAAAAAGTGTCAGATCAGCCTCTTACCTAACCACTCAGCCCAGACCACTCAGTCTCCTACAACTGAGCAAATCCCGGTATCTTTCAACCACCCCCCATCAGTATCTTTCAACTGGGTCAGTATTCCTCGTTATCTTTCAACAAAGCAACACCCCCCAAATATGTTTCAACTGGGTGGGTATTCCATGGTATCTTTCAACTGCCCCCCCCAAGTACCTTTCAACTGGGGGAGCGGGACAGGTAACTGTTATACATGAACAAATAAAACTCAGGATAATCAACTAATATGGGAGATCCAAGAACTAGGAGAGACTTACCCAAATTCGTCTGGACTCTCTGAGAAGGCAGACGGGCCCAAGCTCTGCTTCCTCGAACATTTCAGGTAAAGGAGAGAAGTCCACTCTGGGTCCCATATCTGTGGTCGCCAAAACTGTTGACTGAAAAAAATGTACAACATGAGAGTTGTGAGTTAAGTTTTATTTGGGGCAAAACGAGGACTATAACCTGGGATACAGCGTTTCAGATAGCTCTGAGAAACTACTCCAAAGAGGTAGGGGTGAAGGTCAGTATATATTTTATTTTGGTGAAGGGGAAGAACATGTAATCAAGCACATATTTTTTACAGAAGGTTACTGCTAGTCACGAGGAACAGACATCACCATGAAGGATTTTAGTGCTTTTCTAGATATGAGGAGATGCAAGAATTGGGCTCATAAAATCATTTCCTGAAAATATCTATCTGAAGACCTGTTCTGCCAGTTTTTCCCAGAGCACAGAGTGCCTCATTCCTGATCTCCACCCTGAACTCCTTTCAGGGGGTGTTGAAGGTCAGCAGCTGCAGAGGTTAACTTGATCCTTGTAGAGGTAGATGGAAAGTGCAAATTTGTAGCTGACAGGCGATTATGATGTGTCAATGTATGTTCATCAATTGTAACAAATGCACCACTCCAGTGACTGATGTTAATAATGGGGGAAGGTATGCATGTGGGGCAGGGGATATATGGGAAATATCTGTACCTTCTTAATTTTACTGTGAGGTTAAAACTGCTTTAGAAAAATAAAATCTTTAATTAAAACAATAATGGATAATGGGCTTGGTAGACTATTTGTTTATTATATTTGTAACATGACTTGGGAAGATGGAAGTATTCCTATTGCCTGTGGTTTAATGTGTAGGAATAATATATCTTACCTTCCAAGCACCACATGTTGATTATACATTAGGTATCAATTGGAAAAAAAAACGGAAGAATAACTCTGAAATTGTAAAGCACTTAGAAAAACAAGCTGCTAAACCAAATCAACTTATTATATAAAGTTGTTATATGATGATGGATAACTTGTGTGTTGCTAATCAAGAACCCACTCTAACTATACATGACTGGTATGTTATATTCAAAGGCTACTCACCTAAAGTTAATTTTCTTTTAAATTCATCCTGTAATAATATTAATCATTACTTTGTTAGATATGTTGCTTTGGCCTTGTTGGTTACACAGAAAATTAAGAACATCCCAAAGAGAAATCAGCCCTGTAATGCAAATTATATCAAAACTCTGATATCAGATTTTATCAAAAGTGGGAATAATTGTGAGAAAAGTAAACTTACCTAACCTTACTGAGGTATGCTAAAGGATGAGACTAATCATATGTGCTAGATACACTGTTAGGGGCAACTGTAGGAGGTACTGATAAAGGAATAATGAAGAACAAATACTGGAGTAAGCCCAATAAAGAATTATAGAAAACAGGATGTCAAAGTAAGCTCAATAAAACTTCTGACATAAATTGAGTACCTGTTGACTGTTCACTAAAAGAAGGAATGTTATATAACAACTGTAAAATAAAATAAAATAAAATGTTTAAAAAAATGAACTGAAAATCTACTAAAAATTTGTAGCCACTTGCTGGCTATCTGCATGCATCTAGGTATTTGTTTTACTCAATAATAAAATTAGTTAATTGCATATTTATGAATTGACATGTTCCTTTAAGTCTCTATTGCTTTCCTTCTTATTCCCAACAAAGATGAGGTCTGTAGAACAGTTGGGATCCATTTCCTGAAGGATTTATTTGCAAAGTTGAGAATAAGGAGATTAGAGGAACAAAGTAATTAAAACAGTTACACAGCATTAATAACAGTATTACATTCCTTCCCTTCAGCAAAATTAATAAGTTGGAAATTTAGCAGTGAAAATGGTTTGTGTAATAACATTATCTTTCTCCTGACACATTAAGTAATTTGATTTAAAATTACTTATCAGCTTTGCTGAGTGATAAGTATGCTACTGAGATCACTGGTGATTTCTATGTTGTTTGCACTTTTAAACTCTTAAAGTTTCCATAGCTTTGTCTGTAATTATTCGTACCAACCACCCCAGACTTCTAAGGAGACCCTACAAGGTACCTCCTGCCAAATGCAGCTGCCAGCTTCACATGAAGCTGAGGAAGAGTTCAGAAGAAACATTTGCAGGTCTCTGCAGAAAGTCAATGCAGTGTAAAATCAAAACACTTGCCTGTCACAATGGAATGAAATGTTCTTCAGAATGGCCTCCCTGCTGCTGTTCCTGGCAGACAAGCAGGAAGATTATCAAGCAGGGGCCACCACTGAAGGGCAAACTAGAATTGATTACCATTTGGGTTCACTTAATTAGGACTTATTTCAGCTGGGTCAGGAGTCCTAATCTCTCCGCCATCACAGACTTGTTTTCTACCTTGGATATGCAGAGAGACATACCTTTGTGGCATGGGAAAGTTATGGAATAATAGAAACCTTTATGAAGCATTTCTTATATGCTCATTACACATTTCATTTTATTTTAAATTTAATCCTTTAATGTATTTCACTCTGTAAGATAGGTCTTTTTATTTTCTTAATTGGAGTATAGTTGCTTTACAAGTCATTTTTTTTGTTGTTTTTTTTACAAGTCATATTAACCACATTTTACAGATACAGAAAGTGAAGGTCAGGCACATATATACAATGGAATATTACTCAGCCATGAAAAGAAACGAAATTGAGTTATTTGTAGTGAGGTGGATGGACCGAGAGTCTGTCATACAGAGTGAAATAAGCCAGAAAGAGAAAAACAAATACTGTATGCTAACACATATATATGGAATCTAAAAAAAAAAGTATCTGAAGAACTTAGAGGCAGGACAGGAATAAAGATGCAGATGTAGAGAATGGACTTGAGGACACAGGGAGGGGGAAGGGTAAACTGCGATGAAGTGAGAGAGTGACATTGACATATATACATTAACAAATGTAAAGTAGCTAGTGGGAAGCAGCCGCATAGCACAGGGAGATCAGCTCAGAGCTTTGTGACCACCTAGAAGGGAGGAATAGGAAAGGGTGGGAGGGAGACGCAAGAGGAAGGGGATATAGGGATATATGTATACGTACAGCTGATTAACTTTGTTATACAGCAGAAACTAACACACCATTGTAAATCAATTATACTCCAATAAAGATGTTAAAAAGAAAAAAGAAACTGAAGGACAGAGAGGCATAAGAATTTGATTAATATCACACAACTAGTGAGTAAATGATCTAGAATACAAACTCAGATACCTCTGCCTCTACGTACACGGTTCTCAATATGATTACATATTAGAATCAGCTAAGGGAGGCTTTTCTTTTGTTTTGGACACACACCATGCCATGCAGAATCTTAGTTCCCTGACTAGGGATCCAACCCTTGCCCCCTGCAGTAGAAGCACGAAATCCTAAACACTGAACTACCAGTGAATTCCCAAGGGGGGATTTTAAAAATATTCAGATGCTCAGACGAGTGCTCATACCAATCAAATCAGAATAGGTGTAGAAGTCTTGGGTTGTGAATTACAGACACCAATATATTTTTTAGAGGTTCCTATATAGGAGTTAGCTTCAAGATGGCAGAATAGTAAGATGTGGAGTTCACCTTCCTCCTCACAAATATATCAGAAATACATCTACATGTGGAACAATTCCTACAGAACACTTACTGAACGCTGGCAGAAGACCACAGACCTCCCAAAAGGCAAGAAACTCCTCACGTACATGGGTAGGGCAAAAGACAAAAGAAAAAAACAGAGACAAAAGAATAGGGACGGGACCTGCACCAGTGGGACGGAGCTGTGAAGGATGAAAGGTTTCCAGACAATACGAAGCCCCTTCCCAGGTGAAGAATGTGGGTGGCGGAAGGGGGCAGCTTTGCAGGCACGGAAGAGAGCACAGCAACAGGAGTGTGGAGGGCAAAGTGGAGAGATTCCCACACAGAGGATCGGTGTCGACCAGCACTCACCAGCCCGAAAGGTTTGTCTGCTCACCGCTGGAATAGGTGGGGCCTGGGAGCTGAGGCTCGGGCTTCAGTTGGATGCCAGGGAGAGGACTGGTGTTGGCTGTGGAACACAGCTTGAAGGGGGTAGTGTGCCACAGCTAGCTGGAAGGGAGTCTGGGACAAAGTCTGGAGCTGCTGAAGAGTCAAGAGACTTTTTCTTGCCTCTGTTTCCTGGTGCACGAGGAGAGGGGATTAAGAGTGATGCTTAAAGGAGCTCTAGAGACAGGCGCAAGCCGCAGATATCAGCGAGGATCCCAGAGACGGGGTAGAGAAGCTAATGCTGCTGCAGCCACCAAGAAGCCTGTGAGCAAGCACAGGTCACTATCCACACCTCCCCTCAAGGGAGTCTGTGCAGCCGGCCACTTCCAGGGTCCCGTGATCCAGGGACAAATTCCCCAGTAGAACACACAGCACGCATCAGGCTGATGCAATTTCATGCCTGTCTTTGCGCCACAGGTTTGCCCCGCATTCCATACCGCTCCATCCCCACGGTCTGAGAGAGCCAGAGCCCTGAATCAGCTGCTCCATTAACACTGTCCTGTCTGAGAGAAGAACAGATGCCCTCAGGCGACCTACATGCAGAGGCGGGTCCAAACCGAAAGCTGAACCCCAGGACCTGTGCGAACAAAGAAGAGAAAGGCAAACTTCTCCCAGCAGCCTCAGGAGCAGTGGATTAAATCTCCACAATCAAATTCATGTACCCTGCATCTGTGGAATACCTGAATAGACAACGAGTCATCCCAAATTGAGGAGGTGGACTTTGGGAGCAACTATATATATATATATATTTTCCCTTTTTCTCTTTTTGTGAGTGTGTATGTGTATGCTTCTGTGTCTGATTCTGTCTGTATACCTTTGCTTTTAATATTTGTCCTAGGGCTCTGTCTGTCCGTTTTTAGTTTTTTGTTTTTGTTTTAATGTATAGTATTTAGCACTTGTTATAATTGGTGGATTTGTTTTTTGGTTTGTTTGTTCTCTTGTTTCCTTCTTTCTTTTTTTTTTATTACTTAAAAAATTTTAAAAATAATTAGATTTTATTTTTTATTTTAATTATTTTATTTTATTTAACTTTATTTTATTTTCTCTCCTTCTCTCTTTCTTTTTTTTCTCATTTTCTTCTGAGCCTTGTGGATGACAGGAACCTGGTGCTCCAGCAAGACATCAGGGAGGTGCCTCTGAGGTGGGAGAGCCAAGTTCAGGACACTGGTCCAAAAGAGACCTCCCAGCTCCACGTAATATCAAATGGCAAAAATCTCTCAGAGATCTCCAGCTTAAAGCCAAGACCCAGCTCTACTCAACGATAAGCAGGCTACAGTGCTGGACATCTTATGCCAAACAACTAGCAAGTCAGGAACAAAACCACATCCATTAGCACAGAGGCTGTCTAAAATCATAATAAGTTCACAGACACCACAAAACACACCACCAGATGTGGACCCAGCTAATAAAAATACAAGATTCAGCTGCACCGACCAGAACACAGGCACTAGTCCCCTCCACCAGTAAGCCTCCATAACCCACTGAACCAACCTCAGCCACTGGGGGCAGACCTCAAAAAAATGGGAACTAGGAAACAGCAGCCAGAGAAAAGGAGATCCCAGACACAGTAAGTTAAGCAAAATGGGAAGGCAGAGAAACACACAGCAGAAGAAGGAACAAGGCAAAACTCCACTAGACTTAACAAAGGAAGAGGAAATAGGCAGTTTACCTGAAAAAGAACTCAGAATAATGATAGTAAAGATGATCCAAAATCTTGAAAATAGAACGGAGAAAATACAAGAAATGTTTAACAAGGATCTAGAAAAACGGAAGGGCAAAGAAAGAGTGATGAACAACACAATGAATGAAATTTAAAATTCTCTAGAAGAGATCAATAGCAGAATAAGTGAGGCAGAAGAACGGATAACTGACCTGGAAGATAAAATAATGGAAATAAGGACTGCAGAGCAGAATAAAGACAAAAACAATGAAAAGAATTGAGGACAGTCTCAGAGACCTCTGGGACAACATTAAACACTCCAAAATTTGAATTATAGGGATCCCAGAAGAGGAAGAGAAAAGAAAAGGGACTGAGAAAATATTTGAAGAGATTATATGTGAAAACTTCCTTAATATGGGAAAGGAAACAGTTAATGAAGTCCAGGAAGAACAGAGTCCATGAAAGGATAAATCCAAGGAGAAACACGCCAAGACACATATTAATCAAACTACCAAAAATTAAATACAAAGAAAACATATTAAAAGCAGCAAGGGAAAAACAACAAATAACACACAAGGGAATCTCCATAAGGTTAACAGCGGATCTTTCAGCAGAAATTCTGTAAGCCAGAAGGGAGTGGCAGGACATATTTGAAGTGATGAAGGAGAAAAACCTACAATGAAGATTACTCTACCCAGCAAGGAATTCATTCAGCTTTGATGGAGAAATTAATACATTTACAGACAAGCAAAACCTAAGAGAACTCAGCACCACCAAAACAGCTTTTCAACAAATGGTAAAGGAACTTCTCTAGGCAGGAAACACAAGAGAAGGAAAAGACCTACAATAACAAACCCCAAACAATTAAGGAAATGGTAATAGGAACATACATATCAATAATTACCTTAAATGTAAATGGATCAAATGGTCTAACGAAGAGACATAGACTGGCTGAATGGATACCAAAACAAGACCTGTATATATGCTGTGTACAAGAGACCAAACTCAGCCCTAGGACACATACAGAATGAAAGTGAGGGGATGGTAAAAGATATTCCATGCAAATGGAAATCAAAATATGGCTGGAGAAGCAATTCTCATATCAGACAAGATAGATTTTAAAACAAAGACTATTACAAGAGACAAAGAAGGACATTACATAATGATCAAGGGATCAATCCAAAAAGAAGATATAACATTTGTAAATATTTATGCACCCAACATAGGAGCACCTCAATATATAAGGCAAATACCAAGAGCCATAAAAGGGGAAATCTCCAGTAACCCAATCATAGTAGGGGACTTTAACACCCCTCTTTCACCAATGGACAGATCATCCAAAATGAAAATAAATAAGGAAACACAAGCTTTAAATGATATATTAAACAAGATGGACTTAATTGATATTTATGGGACATTCGATCCAAAAACAACAGAATGCACATTCTTCTCAAGTGACCATGGAACGTTGTCCAGGATAGATCATATCTTGGGTCACAAATCAAGCCTTGGTAAATTTTAGAAAATTGAAATTGTATCAGGTATCTTTTCCAACCACAGCGTATGAGACTACATATCAACTAGAGTAAAAAATCTGTAAAAAATACAAACACATGGAGGCTAAACAATACACTAATTAATAACAAAGTGGTCACTGAAGAAATCAAAGTGGAAATAAAAAATACCTAGAAACAAATTACAATAAATAGTCAATGGGCCAAGACCTATGGGATGCAGCAAAAGCAGTTCTAAGAGGGAAGTTTATAGCAATACAATCCTACCTGAAGAAACAAGAAACATCTCCAATAAACAACCTAACTGTACACATAAAGCAATTAGAGAAAGAAGAAGAAAAATACCTCCAAAGTTAAGATAAGGAAAGAAATAATAAATTTCAGATCAGAAAGAAATGAAGGAAATGAAAGCAAAAATCAATAAAAGTAAATGCTGTTTGTTTGAGAAGATAAATAAAATTGATAAACCATTAGCCAGACTCATCAAGGAAAAAAGGGAGAAGACGCAAATCAGTAGAATTAGAAATCAAAAAGGAGAAGTAACAAGTGACACTGCAGAAATACAAAGGATAATGAGGGATTATTGTAAGCAACTCTGTTTCAATAAATGGACAACCTGGAAGAAATGGACAAATTCTTAGAAATGCACAAACTTCCGAGACTGAACCAAGAAGAAATGGAAAATTTGAAGAGACCAATCACAAGCATTGAAATTGAAACTGTGATTAAAATCTTACAACATATAAAAGACCAGGACCAGATGGATTCACAGGCAAATTCTATCAAACATTTAGAGAAGAGCTAACACCTATCCTTCTCAAAGGCTACCAAAATAACAGAGAGGAACACTCCCAAACACATTTTACGAGGCCACCGTCACCCTGATACGAAAACCAGACAAAGATGTCACAAAGAAAGGAAGGTACAGATCAATATCGCTGATGAACATAGACTAAAAAATCCTCAAGAAAATACTTGCAGACAGAATCCAACAGCACATTAAAAGGATCATATGCCATGATCAAGGGGTTTATCCCAGGAATGCAAGGATTCTTCAATATACACAAATCAATCAATGTGATACACCAAATTAACAAATTGAAGGAGAAAAACCATCTGATTATCTCAATAGATGAAGAGAATGCTTTCGACAATATTCAACACCCATTTATGATAAAAACCCTGCAGAAAGTAGGCATAGAGGGAACTTTCGTCAACATAATAAAGGCCATATAGGACAAACCCACAGCCAACATCGTCTTCAATGGTGAGCAAATGAAACGATCCACTAAGATCAGGAACAAGACAAGGTTGCCCCCTCTCAGCACTATTATTCAACATAGTTTTGGAAGTTTTAGCCATAGAAATCAGAGAAGAAGAAGAAATAAAAGGAATCCAAATCAGAAAAGAAGAAGTAAAGCTGTAACTGTTTGCAGATGACATGATACTATACATAGAGAGTCCTAAGGATGGTATCAGAAAGTGCGAGAGTTAAACATGAATTTGGTAAAGTAGCAGGGTACAAAATTAATGCACAGAAATCTCTGGTATTCCTATACACTAATGATGAAATATCTGAAAGTGAAATTAAGAAACCACTGCGATTTACCATTGTAACAAAAAGAATAAAATATCTAGGAATAAACCTACCTAAGGAGACAAAACACTTGTATGCAGAAAATTATAAGACACTGTTGAAAGAAATTAAAGATGACACAAATAGTGGAAAGATATACCATGTTCTTGGATTGGAAGAATCAACATTGTGAAAATGACTACACTACCCAAAGCAATCTACATTCAATGCAATCCCTATCAAACTACCACTGGCATTTTTCACAGAGTTAGAACAAAAAATTTAACATTTTTTATGGAAACACAAGAAACCCTGAATAGTGAAAGCAATCTTGAGAAGGAAAAACGGAAGTAGATGAATCAGGCTTCCTGACTCAGACTATACTACAAAGCTACAGTAATCAAGACAGTATGGTACTGGCACAAAAGCAGAAATATAGATCAATAGAATGGGATAGAAAGCCCAGAGATTAACCCATGCACATATGGTCACCTTATCTTTGATAAAGGAGACAAGAATATACAGTGGAGAAAAGACAGCCTCTTCAATAAGTGGTGCTGGGAATTCCGGACAGCTACATGTAAAAGAATGAAATTAGAACACTCCCTAACACCATACACAATAATAAACTCAAAATTGATTAAAGATCTAAATGTAAGGCCAGACACTAACAAACTCGTATAGGAAAACATAGGCAGAACATTCTATGACATTAATCTCAGCAAGATCCTTTTGGACCCACCTCTTAGAGAAATGGAAATAAAAACAAAAATAAACAAATGGGACCTAATGAAACTTAAGGCATTTGCACAACAAAGGAAACTGTAAGCAAGATTAAAAGGCAACCCTCAGAATGGGAGAAAATATTTGAAAATGAAGCAACTGACAAAGTATTAATCTCCACAATTTACTAGCAGCTCACTGCTAAATATCTAAAAAACAAACAACCTAATCCAAAAACGGGCAGAAGACCTAAAGAGACATTTTTCTGAAGAAGATATACAGACTGCCAACAAACATATGAAAGAATGCTCAACATCATTAATCATTAGAGAAATGCAAATCAAAACTACAATGAGATATCATCTCACACCAGACAGAATGGCCATCATCAAAAAATCTAGATACAATAAATGCTGGATAAGGTGTGGAGAAAAGGGAACCATCTGGCACTGTTGGTTGGGAATGTAAATTGATACAGCCTCTATGGAGGTTCCTTAAAAAACTAAAAATAGAACTACCATACGACCGAGGAATCCCACTACTGAATATATACCCTGAAAAAACCATAATTCAAAAAGAGTCATGGGCTTCCCTGGTGGCGCAGTGGTTGAGAGTCCGCCTGCCGATGCAGGGGATACGGGTTCATGCCCCGGTCTGGGAAGATCCCACATGCCGCGGAGTGGCTGGGCCCGTGAGCCATGGCCGCTGAGCCTGCGCGTCCGGAGCCTGTGCTCCTCAAAGGGAGAGGCCACAACAGTGAGAGGCCCGTGTAGCGGAAAAAAAAAAAAAAAAAAAAAGAGTCATGTACCAAAATATTCATTGCAGCTCTATTTACAATAGCCAGGACATAGAAGCAACCTAGGTTTCAATCAACAGATGAATGGATAAAGAACATGTGTGGGCTTCAATGGTGGCGCAGTGGTTGAGAGTCCGCCTGCCGATGCAGGGAACACGGGTTCGTGCCCTGGTCCGCGAGGATCCCACGTGCCGTGGAGCGACTGGGCCCGTGAGCCATGGCCGCTGAGCCTGCGCGTCCGGAGCCTGTGCTCTGCAATGGGAGAGGCCACAACAGTGAGAGGCCTGCGTACCGCTAAAAAAAAAAAAAAAAAAAAGATGTGTCACATATATACAATGGAGTATTACTCAGCCATAAAAAGAAATGAAATTGAGTTATTTGTAGTGAGGTGGATGGATCTAAAGTCTGTCATACAGAGTGAAGTAAGTCAGAAAGAGAAAAACAAATACCGTTGCTAACACATATATATGGAATCTAAAAAAAAAAAAATGGTTGTAAAGAACCTAAGGGCAGGACAGGAATAAAGACACAGAGGTAGAGAATGGACTTGAGGACACGACTAACTCAGAAAGAGAAAAACAAATAACACATATATATATATATATATATATATATATATATATATATATATATATATGGAATCTAAAAAAAAAAAAGGGTCATGAAGAACCTAGGGGCATGACGAGAGTAAAGACACAGTACTACTAGAGAATGGACTTGAGGAAATGGGGAGGGGGAAGGATAAGCTGGGACAAAGCCAGAGAGTGGCATGGACATATATACACTACCAGACGTAAAATAGAAAGCTAGTGGGAAGCAGTCGCATAGCACAGGGAGATCACCTAGGTGCTTTGTGACCACCTAGATGGGTGGGATAGGGAGGGTGCTAGGGAGGGAGACGCAAGATGGAAGAAATATGAGGACATATGTATATGTTAAACTGAATCACTTTGTTATAAAGCAGAAAGTAACACACCATTGTAAAGCAATTTTACCCCCATAAAGATATTTTTAAAAAGAAATATTATTTCTGAGTGGTATTCTGCGGTAAGAATATACCACAATTAACCATTCACCGACTGAGGGACATCTGGATTGTTTCTAGATTTGGGCTATTATGAATAAAGCTGCTTTCAACATAAATAAATAAATAAATAAATAAATAAATAAATAAATAAATAAAAAGTCCCTATATAATTCCAATGTTCAGCTGAGTTTGAAAAGAACTTTTCTAAAACATATGCTCTTTTCACTATCGTCATTTTCCTTAAACTTCCCCAACATAAAAATCAGTTAAAATCGTTGTTAGAAATACAGATTCCTCTTATCTTTACCCAGATATTCTTATTTAGTAGGTTTAGTTGGGACCTATAAGTCGTATTTTTAAAGAGTGTAAGGAAAGAGAATTTTACCTGCCGTTCCAGTTCTGCAAAAATCAAGCCAGTAGCCATTGCATTCACCCACAAACAGTGTATCCTGAGGGGAATTCAAGATGGAGAAAAACTGGAAGCATTCTTTGCCTTGGGTGTACTAACCCTTACATTGTTCAGATACATATCTAAGGGTAAATTTCAATGATCTCAGATTCTTGCATTTTCCCATATGTATCAACACACTAAAAATCATTATCTTGGGATGTCTCTTATTCGTCATTAGCAGTAAGTTTTTGTGCTTGACCATGTGCTTTTCCCAGCAAAAAAGTTCATATATTTCCTGGCTCCTCCCTTAGCTTTCCAGAGTAGTTCCTCAGAGCTGTCTGAGAAGATGTCTCCTGGTCTAAAGTCGTGAGTAACTCACAACATTTACGTTGTGTATTCTTATTTCAGTTGACAGTTTTGGAAACCACGATGGGGCCCAGAGTACCTTCTGTTTTGCCTGCACTCTATAAGGGTCCAGAGCCTTGGTACCAGCAAGGGTCACTTGTGCCCGTTTACCTCCTTGGTGTGTCCAGAAGATTGGGTGAAACTCTCCTGGGTCTTAGATCTCCCTTTATTGGCTGATGATCCTAAGTTTTATTTGATGGTGGACAAACTATTTGCTATAAAGAGGTTTTCCTTGAACTTAGTTTCAAGAAGAGTTACCTGCCCCCACAGTTGAAAGATATTGTGTTAAAAAGACACCAGGGAACATTGACCCAGTTGAAAGATACTGGGATTAGCTCTGTTGAAAAACACTGAGTAGTCTGGACTGGGTGATTAGTTAGGAAACTGACCTCATGTTTTTCCTAAACAAGGGTCATCAGAAATCCAGCCTTCAACACCCAAGCCAGATTCATCTACAATACATATGAAACTTATACTTGCAAGGACTTACTTAATTGAGAACTAAAAAAATCTAACATTAAAAATGGCCAAGATGGGGCTCTTTTTCACATTTCCAAACTGGATTTTCTGTACACAGTTAGAGAAAGCTGGCTTGAAAGGAACATCTTTTCAGAATTCTGACCTTAAAGGAACAAAATCCCTTTTCGGAGGAGCTTGCATTTCTCTTCCTGTGCCTTTGAAAAGTAAATGTTCTATTAGATCTTCTTAGGTGTTTTGCTCTGTGTTTTGAGAGAATGGTATTTGCCATCCAGAAGGTACACATATGGTGTACATTGGCAGCCAGTTGAATAGAATTGGATTTTGAGCAGTCTCTTTGGCTATGCCAGCTCTCAGGGAAATTTGTCATAGGGATTCCAGCCCATAAGGGACATGTTCCATCTCAATCTTCGTTGTGTCCACCTGTACAATGAAGGCTTTTACTTTCTTAGACTGTTTTGGGGAGTAAAGCTTCTGGATCTTGTGAAGACTGTACCTTTTGCATTCTCTTGTAAGGACACCTCTTGCATCTTATTTGTTTGAGTTGCTATTAAGATACTACTCATCAATGGCCAGACTATGGATCCTTTAAATTGGAAAAACTTCTAAATTGATAAATCTATAGAGAGCTCTCATTATAAACAGCTGTTTTATTGGTACCTATTCAAAGACCAAATTAAAATCTGGATACAAAAATATAACAGCTTAAGAACTCCCTTAGATTAAAACAAACAAACAAACAATGGTTTGGGAAACCTTACTTGTGGTCGTGGATTCCCCTCAATGGGTCTTACGGATGTTAATAAAAATACTAGGTTAATTAATGTAAATTAGGTTGATTAACAAGGGAATTGGAAGAAGCTGAGGGGAAGGGCAAACGACTTCTTCCAAACAAGGTGGAAATTTTAAAGGGACTCGTCACAACAGGATGGAAATCTAACATGGTTATTATGAAATGGGATAAATAAAATGGACACTGGAGGACAGAGAGAAGATGGCAGAAGACTAAGATGCAGAGATCACCTTCCTCCCAACAGATATATCAGAAATACATCTACAGGTGGAACTGCTCCTATAGAACACCCACTGAATGCTGGCAGAAGACCTCAGACCTTCCAAAGGGCAAGAAACTCTCCACGTACATGGTAGTGCAAAAGAAAAAAATAATAAACAGAGACAAAAGAATAGGGAAGGGACCTGCAGCAGTGGGATGGAGCCGTGAAAGAGGAAAGGTTTCCACACACTAGAAGCCCCTTCACGAGCGGAGACTGCGGGTGGCAGAGGGGGAAGCATCAGAGCCATGGAGGAGAGGGCAGTAACAGGGTGCGGAGGGCAAAGCGGAAAGATTCTCGCAGATGATCGGTGCTGACCGGCACTCACTAGCCCGAGGGGCTTGTGTGCTCACCCGCTGGGACGGGCGGGGGCTGGGAGCTGAGGCTCGGGCTTTGGTCGGAAGCCGGGAGAGGACTGGGGTTGGCTACGTGAACACAGCCTGAAGGGGTTAGTGCACCACGGCTAACCAGGAGGGAGTCCGAGAGAAGTCTGGAGCTGCGAAAGACGCAAGAGACTTTTTCTTCCCTCTTTGCTTCCTGGTGCGCGAGGAGAGGGGATTAAGCACGCCGCTTAAAGGAGCTCCAGAGACGGGCACGGAGCTGCCAAAGAGACAAGAGACTTTTGTTTGCCTCTTTGTTACCTGGTGTGCCAGGAGAGGGGATTAAGCACGCCGCTTAAAGGAGCTCCAGAAACGGGCGTAAGCTGCAGCTGTCGGCGTGGACACCAGAGACGGGCATGAACGCTAAGTCTGCTGCTGCTGCCACCAAGAAGCCTGTGTGCGAGCACAGGTCACTCTCCACACCTCCCCTCCCGGGAGCCTGTGCAGCCCACGACTGCCAGGGTCCCAGGATGCAGGGAAACCTTCCCTGGGAGAACGCATGGGGCGCCTCAGGCTGGTGCAATGTCCCACTGCCCTCTGCTGCCGCAGGCTCACCCTGCATCCATACCCCTCCCTTCCCCCGGCCTGAGTGAGACAGAGCCCCCAAATCAGCTGCTCCTTTAACCCCAACCTGTGTGAGCGAAGAGCAGTTGCCATCGGGTGGCCTAAAAGCAGAGTCAGGGCCAAGTCTAAAGCTGAACCCCAGGAGCTGTGCGAACAAAGAGGAGAGGGGGAGGTCTCTCCCAGCAGCCTCAGAAGCAGCGGATTAAATCTCCACAATCAACTTGAAGTGCCCTGCATCTGTGGAATACCTGAATAGACAGCGAATCATCTCAAGTTGAGGAGGTGGAATCTGAGAGCAAGATATAGTATTTTTTTCCCCTTTTTCTCTTTTTGTGAGTGGGTAGGTGTTTGCTTCTGTGTGAGATTTTGTCTGTATTGCTTTCACCATTTGGCATAGGGTTCGGACCATCATGTGTTTTTTTTTTTACTTTAAAAAATTTCTTTTTAATAATTATTTTTTATTTTAATAACTTTATTTTATCCTAATTTATTTTATCTTCTTTCTTTCTTCCTTCCTTTCTTCCTTCCATTCGTCCTTCCTCACTTCCTTCCTCTCTTCCTTTCTCTCTTCCTTCCTTTCTTCCTTCCTTCCTTCCTTTATTTCTTTCCTTTCTATTTTTTCTCACTTTTATTATGAGCCATGTGGATTAAAGGCTCTTGGTGCTTCAGCCAGGCATCAGGGCTGTGTCTCAGAGATGGGAGAAACAACTTCAAGACACTGGTCCACAAGAGACGTTCCAGCTCCATGTAATATCAAATGGCGAAATTCTCCCAGAGATCTCCATCTCAACAGCAAGACCCAGCTTCACTAAACGACTAGCAAAGTACAGTGCTGGAAACCATGTGCCCAACAAATAGCAAGAAAGGACCACAGCCCCATCCATTACCAGAGAGACTGCCTAAAATCATAATAAGGCTACAGAAACACCAAAAACACACCATAGATGTGGACATGCTCATGAAAAAGACAAGATCCAGCCTCATCCACCAGAACACAGGCACTAGTTCCCTCAACCAGGAAACATACTCAACTCACTGAACCAACCTACGCCACTGGGGACAGACACCAAAAACAACGGGAACTACGAACCTGCAGCCTGCAAAAAGGAGACCACAAACACAGTAAGATAAGCAAAACGAAAAGACAGAAAAACACACAGCAGATGAAGGAGCAAGGTAAAAACCCTCCAGACCTAACAAATGAAGAGGAAATAGGCAGTCTACCTGAAAAAGAATTCAGAATAATGATAGTAAAGATGATCCAAAATCTTGAAATAGAATAGACAAAATGCAAGAAACATTTAACAAGGACCTAGAAGAAATAAAGAGGAAGCAAGCAATGATGAACAACAAAATAAATGAAATAAAAAATACTCTAGAAGATATTAATAGCAGAATAACTGAGGCAGAAGAACAGATAAGTGACCTGGAATATAAAATAGTGGAAATAACTACTGCAGAACGGAATAAAGAAATAAGAATGAAAAGAAACGAGGACAGTCTCAGAGACCTCTGGGACAATGTTAAATGCACCAACATGTGAATTATACAGGACCCAGAAGAAGAAGAGAAAAAGAAAGGGACTGAGAAAATATTTGAACAGATTATAGTTGAAATCCTCCCTAATATGGGAAAGGAAATAGTCAATCAAGTCCAGGAAGCAGAGAGAGCCCCATACAGGATAAATCCAAGGAGAAACACACCAAGACACATATTAATCAAACTATCAAAAATTAAATACAAAGAAAACATATTAAAAGCAGCAAGGGAAAAACAACAAATAACACACAAGGGAATCCCCATAAGGTTAACAGGTGATCTCTCATTCAGATTTGATGGAGAAATTAAAACCTTTACAGACAAGCAAAAGCTGAGAGAGTTCAGCACCACCAAACCAGCTTTACAACAAATGCTAAAGGAACTTCTCTAGGCAAGAAACACAAGAGAAGGAAAAGACCTACAAGAACAACCCGAAACAATTCAGTAAATGGTAATAGGACCATACATATCGATAATTACCTTAAATGTAAATGGATTAAATGCTCCCACCAAAAGACACAGACTGGCTGAATGGATACAAAAACAAGAACCATATATATGCTGTCTATAAGAGACCCACTTCAGACCTAGGGACACATACAGACTGAAAGTGAGGGGATGGATAAAGATATTCCATGTAAATGGAAATCAGAAGAAAGCTGGAGTAACATTTCTCATATCAGATAAAATAGACTTTAAAATAAAAACTATTACAAGAGACAAAGAAGGACACTACACAATGATCAAGGCATCAATCCATGAAACATATATAACAATTGTAAATATTTATGCACTCATCATAGGGGTACCTCAATACATAACGTAAATACTAACACCCATAAAATGGGAAATCAAGAGTAACACAATCATAGTAGGGGACTTTAACACCCCACTTTCACCAATGGAGAGATCATCCAAAATTAAAATAAATAAGGAAACACAAGTTTTAAATGATATATTAAATAAGATGGACTTAATTGATATTTAATGGAAATTCCATCCAAAAACAACAGAATACACATTTTTCTCCAGTGGTCATAGAACATTCTCCAGGATAGATCATATCTTGGGTCACAAATCTAGCCTTGGTAAATTTAAGAAAATTGAAATCGTATCAAGCATCTTTTCTTACCACAATGCTATGAGACTAGATATCAATTACAGGAAAAAATCTGTAAAAAATACAAAGATATGGAGGCTAAACAATACACTACTTAATAACGAAGTGATCTCTGAAGAAATCAAAGAGGAAATAAGAAAATACCTAGAAACAAATGTCAATGGAGGCACGATGCCCCAAATCCTATGGGATGCAGCAAAAGCAGTTCTAAGAGGGAAGTTTATACCAATACAATCCTACCTTAAGAAACATGAAACATCTCGAATAAACAACCTAACCTTGCACCTAAAGCAATTAGAGCAAGAACAAAAAAATCCCAAAGTTAACAGAAGGAAAGAAATCATAAAGATCAGATCAGAAATAAATGAAAAAGAAATGAAGGAAATGATAGCAAAGATTAATAAAACTAAAAGCGGGTTCTTTGAGAAGATACACAATATTGATAAGCCATTAGCCAGACTGATCAAGAAAAAAAGGGAGAAGACTCAAATCAATAGAATTAGAAATGAAAAAGGAGAAGTAACAATGGACACTGCAGAAATAAAAAAAGGTTATGAGAGATTACTACAATCAACTCTATGCCAATAAGATGGACAACCTGGAAGAAATGGATAAATTCTTAGAAATGCACAACTTGCCAAGACTGAACCAGCAAGAAATAGAAAATATAAACAGAGCAATCACAAGCCCTGAAATTGAGTCTGTGATTAAATATCTTCCAACAAACAATAGCCCAGGACCAGATGGTTTCACAGGTGAATTCTACCAAACATTTAGAGAAGAGCTAACGCCTATCCTTCTCAAACTCTTCCAAAAGATAGCAGGGGAGGAACACTCCCAAATTCATTCTATGAGGCCACCATCACCCCGATACCAAAAGCAGACAAAGACGTAACAAAGAAAGAAAACTACAGGCTAATATTATTGATGAACATAGATGCAAAAATCCTCAACAAAATACTAGCAAACAAAATCCAACAGCACATTAAAAGGAGCATACACCATGGTCAAGTAGGGTTTATTCCAGGAATGCAAGGATTCTTCAATATATGCACATCAATCAACGTGATACACCATATCAAGAAACTGAAGGAGAAAAATCATATGACCATCTCAATAGAAGCAGAGAAAGCTTTTGACAAAATTCAACACCGATTTATGATAAAAACCCTGCAGAAAGTAGGCATAGAGGGAACTTTCCTCAACATAATAAAGGCCATATATGACAAACCCACAGCCAATATCGTCCTCAATGGTGAAAAACTGAAACCATTTCCAGTAAGATCAGGAAAAAGACAAGGTTGCAAACTCTCACCACTCTTATTCAACAAAGTTTTGGACGTTCTAGCCACAGCAATCAGAGAAGAAAAAGAAATAAAAGGAATCCAAATCGGAAAAGAAGAAGTAAAGCTGTCACTGTTTGCAGATGACATGATAGTATACATAGAGAATTCTAAAGATGCTACCAGAAAACTACTAGAGCAAATCAATGAATTTGGTAAAGTAGCGGGATACAAAATTAATGCACAGACATCTCTGGGATTCTTATACACTAGTGATTAATTATCTGTGAGTGAAATTAAGAAAACACTCCCATTTACCATTGCAACAAAAAGAATAAAATATCTAGGAATAAACCTACCTAAGACAAAACACCTCTATGCAGAAAATTATAAGACACTGATGAAAGAAATTAAAGATGATACAAATAGATGGAGAGATATACCATGTTCTTGGATTGGAAGAATCAACATTTTGAAAGTGACTCTACTACCCAAAGCAGTCTACAGATTCCATGCAATCTCTATCAAACTACCACTGGCATTTTTTACAGAACTAGAACCAAAATGTTCACAATTTGTATGGAAACACAAAAGACTCCGAGTAGCCAAAGCAATCTTGAGAACGAAAAATGGAGCTGGAGGAATGAGGCTCCCTGACTTCAGACTAGACTACAAAGCTATAGTAATCAAGACAGTATGGTACTGGCACAGAAACAGAAATATAGATCCATGGAACAGGATAGAAAGCCCAGAGATAAACCCACGCACATATGTCACCTTATCTTTGATAAAAGAGGCAAGAATATACAGTGCAGAAAAGACAGCCTCTTAAATAAGTGGTGCTGGGAAAGCTGGACAGGTACATGTAAACGTATGAAATTAGAACACTTCCTAACACCATACACAAAAATAAACTCAAAATGTGTTAAAGACCTAAATTTAAGGCCAGATACTATCGACCTCTTAGCGGAAAACATAGGCAGACCACTCTATGACATAAATCACAGCAAGATCCTTTATGACCCACCTCCTAGAGAAATGGAAATAAACACAAAAATAAACAAATGGGACCTAATGAAACTTCAAAGCTTTTGTTTTTTCCTTTGCTGTGCAAAGGATACCATAAAAAAGACCATAAGACAACCCTCAGAATGGGAGAAAATAGTTGCAAATGAAGCAACTGACAAAGGAGTAATCTCCAAAATTTACAAGCAACTCATGCTGCTCAATAACAAAAAACAAACAACCCAATCCAAAAATGGGCAGAAGACTTAAATAGACATTTCTCCAAAGAAGATATACAGATCACCAGCAAACACGTGAAAGAGTGCTCAACATCATTAATCATTAGAGAAATGTAAATCAAAACTACAATGAGATATCATCTCACACCGGTCAGAATGGCCATCATCAAAATATCTAGTAACTATAAATGCTGGAGAGGGTGTGGAGAAAAGGAACATTCTTGCACTGTTGGTGGGAATGTAAATTGATACAGACACTGTGTAGAACAGTATGGAGGTTTCTTAAAATACTACAAATAGAACTACCATATGACCCAGCAATACCAGTACTGGGCATATACCTTGAGGAAACCATAATTCAAAAATAGTCATGTACCAAAATGTTCATTGCAGCTCTATTTACCATAGCCAGGACATGGAAGCAACCTTAGTGTCCATGAACATATGAATGGATAAAGAAGATGTGGCCGATATATAGAATGGAATATTACTCAGCCATATAAAGAAACGAAAGTGAGTTATTTGTAGTGAGGTGGATGGACTTGGAGTCTGTCATACAGAGTGAAGTAAGTCAGAAGGAGAAAAACAAATACCGTATGCTAACACATATATATGGAATCTAAGAAAAAAATGTCATGAAGAGCCTAGGGATAGGAAGGGAATTAAACACAGACCTACTTTAGCATGGACTTGAGGATATGGGGAGTGGGAAGGGTAAGCTGTGACGAAGTGAGAGAGTGGCATGGACATATATACACTACCAAACTTAGGGTGGATAGTTAGTGGGAAGCAGCCGCATGGCACAGGGAGATCAGCTAGGTGGTTTGTGACCACCTAGAGTGGTGGGATAGGATGGTTGGAGGGAGGGAGAAGGAAGAGGGAAGAGATATGGGAACATATGTATATGTATAACTGAGTTACTTTGTTGTAGAGCAAAAACTAACACACCATTGTAAAGCAATTATACTCCAATACAGATGTTAAAGGGAAGAGATATGGGAACATATGTATATGTATAACTGAGTTACTTTGTTGTAGAGCAAAAACTAACACACCATTGTAAAGCAATTATACTCCAATACAGATGTTAAAAAAAAGGATACTGATGGGATCAAAACAAACACAACCTAAGTTTTTATGACAAAAGAGCCCCCCAACTTGTCCCTCCAACATTATAGGGCCCCAAACAAGTCTGCTTTATTTACCTCAGTTTTTTTAAAATTAAAAAGCTTAAAGAAATTTACACCGAGGTACCTGACAAGCAATTGCTTGGAACAAAGTTAGGTCGGTTAATTAAGTTAATGACTGACAAAAGGGATTGGGTGCCTTGGCTTGACCCCTCACTGGGGGTGTTGACTTAAAATAATTGCACAACATGAGAATTGTGAGTCACGTTTTATTTGGGGTAAAATTGCTTGGAGAAACACTGACTGAAACCACGCACACTGGCCAGGAAAGGCAGTAAAAATTTGCATGAGTTATTTTATGACAGGAGATCCTGGTAAGGAGAATGGAACGAACAAGCCAACACCAAGCAGAAGAAAGTTCAAAAGGAGAAAGGAGGCGCCAGTCCACATGTCCTACCAACCTCCCAGAATCCTCCTTGCTGGAATCCATGTTGGCTGAGTGGTTGCGTGTGCCACCAGAAAGGACCCTGAGTCAGGATGATTGGCCAGAGACAGCCCTGAAACTATCCCCATTATCATAAAACCCGAGACTACGAGCCATGTGGCAGAGTAGTTCCGGGTTCCCTTATCCTGCTTCTCTCCACCCAGGTGCTCCTTCCCAAAAAAGTGTCTTGCTTTGTTAGCACGTGTGTCTCCTCAGACGATTCATTTGTGAGTGTTAGATAAGACCCCACTCTTGGGCCCTGGAAGGGGTCCCCCTTCCTGCAACAAAATGGAGACTATAGACTGGGAGATAGCATTTCAGATAATTCTGAGAAATTGCTCCAAAGAGGTAGGGGGGAAGATCAGTATATATGTGATTTTGGTGACAGGGGAGTACATATAATCAGGCACATTTTTTGTTTTTAGCAGAAGGTTACGAGGAGCAGTCATCACCATGAAGGATTTTAGTGCTTTTCTAGATATGAAGAGGTGCAAGAATTGGGCTATAAAATTGGTTCCTGAAAATATCTAACTATCTGAAGTCTTGTTCTGCCAGTTTTTCCCAGAACACAGAATGCCCCATTTCTGCTCTCCACCCTGAACTCCTTTCAGGGGGGTGTTAAAATCAGCAGCTGCAGCAGCACATGATTTAATCCTTGTAGAGATAGTTGTGAAATGGCAATGGCAAGTGCCAGTTTGTTGTTGACAGGCACCTCAAAGTCTTTTATACATAAATGGATAAAATGGCCAGGGGATAACAAGGAAAGTTTCTGGGATTCCTTGTAAGACCAAGACTTGTTAGTGGGGTCACAATGGAGGCTAAATTTAAAGGTATAAGAGTTGGTAGAATTGAGATGAAAGTTTACAAAAATTTGTATATTTGAATGGGCTTTATATAAGATGGTTACATCTCTTTTGACTAATTATATTCTGGGATAGACATTATGTCTCACGGGGAATGATTCCCCTGTCTGGTATTATAAGACAAGGCATATAAATCTGCCCCTAAGGCAATATTAATTAAACATACTAAAGGAAACCAACAGGGTTACCTGAACCCAGAGAATATGAAGTAAAAACTGGCAGCTAATATTAAGGGGCTAATAAAAGCAATAATGGAGTTTTATTGCCCCTAGGGCAATCTGCTCTGGGTTTAAATTTTGCACGCAGAAAGAGGGCCATTGTTGAATGCCTTGTGCAAACTTTTAAAGGCATGATAAATTGAACCCCAAATTTCTCAAACATAGAATTCTTGATTCCCAGTTTAGTTAGAAATCTTGCTGATATAAAGAAACAAATTAAAGAAAATATAGTTGGGAAAATCAATCTTTTAATATCACTTAGGTAGCAGACTTCTTTGGGAAGTTAAAAGCAAATATCTTTGTTTTGCCAATCTCTACAAATCAGAAATGTAAGTACAGTCCACAAGGACTTGAGAGAGCCTAATTAACTCAGGTAGAATATAAAACTAAAAGAAAAAGATAAGAGAAAGGTTTTTGAAAGTTATGAATTCTAACTCATATATGTAATTAAAAGTAATAAGATTAATATGGAAAACATCTTTGTATGAAAGGAAAAAAGTTATAAGGAATGGAAACACGGTCTGTTAAGGGAAAAGAGAGTAATTTTGTCCTGGAGAAAAAAAAAGGTGGGGGGGCATAGGACAAAATTTGAAGGTTAAATGGGAAATTATAGAAGGTTCGTGGGAAAAGAAACCTGAAACAAGAGTTTTGTGCATGGTCAGGACTAATTAAGATTAGAAGAAAATTTAATTGAGTAAATAAATTTTAATATTAAATGTAAGCCAGTACAAAACTAGAATTTGGTTTTCTCTTTGTTTTAAGAGAATGAATTCTTTTAAAAATATTAATCTACTTTTAATAACAGGTTGTAAAGTTTATCTTTTAAGTAACCTGTTGTAACTTTCAATATTTGCCTTTAAATTCTTTTATTGTCACTTTGATTGAGTGAATAAGTATTGTTTCATGGTGACCTATGAGCCTATTTTGACCAAGTGTTTTAAAACCTTTTGATATCTTTAATACTTCCTAAAGTCAAATTCTAAATGAAGTTCTTTTGACCTCTAGCTAACCTTGGGATGCTTCAGAGGGCCCCTGAAACTTCAAAGGGGTATTAAAATAATTAGGTTTATCTAGTATGTTAAGTTACAATGGCAAACATCATCAAATTGCATGGGTAAATGTCATTAATATAGTTAGTCTAGAAATTATATGGAATTCCTAAAAATCTGGTTTATCCTAGTATAATGTTATCAGTCATAGTTCTAGTTATTATCTTAAAATATTGTATGTCACAGAAATAACTGTTTCTTTGTCAATTACATAGTAATCAGATCTTTATGTTATTTTAAGTCTTTTGTCATTTATAGACAGTTATTAGTTTACTCTGATGCTTTAAAAAATGAAGATATTCAAGAAGATATTTTTAAAAAGTACTTTTTGAAAAATATAGGTTTCTCATGACTTTTAGATCATACCATTGAACTGGGTAAGAAATTACAAAACTGTTTGAAAACTTAATGGCTTCATCCAGACCAACAAAATTTAATTACATGGACTGAAAGAACTGATAAATATGAATTATAATTTATGACTTTTGGTCTGAAATATTACTGTCTTTTAATATTTGCTTTCCAGAAAACCTTACCTCTTATGTTAACTATGCCCTACAGCAAGGTGATAAATTATACCTTTATAAACAGATATGAAACACTTATCTTCTCCTCTCTACCTGATCCCTCTAGAATTTGATTTCTCCAGCTGGCTCCCCTCTGGATTTGATGGCATATTGTGATCCAGATTGCAACTAGTTAAACATTGTTTTAATTTGTTCTCTCTTTGTTGTTTTGAAACTGTTCATAATTTCTCTGCTGTACTATAACCTTATTGATGTTACTAACTATATTACTTATATCCTATTTTATAAGATTGTTGTCTCTTGCATTACCCAATGTGTAGCCAGACATCCAACAGAATTAATGATGGCTAAACATCTTGAGGCAATTGATCACATATATAGCTCTCTATAAAATTAATTGTAATAGTGCAACTCTAGATAAGGGAAGAAGCATCAAGGGAAAAATATTTCCTGTATCATAATAGAATAAATAAAAAATAATTTTACTGGCTGGGTTATATTGATCATATTATCTTTGATACATGGTATAGTTTGAGTCAAAACTTAATCTCTTAACTCTGAATTTATTAGTACTCTGTTCCAATTTCTCTAAAGTGAGAAAAAAAATCAACGTGCACTATATAGAAAATTCTTAACATAAAATTCCTGTTTTACCATTTTTATCCCCCAATTTCACTGTTACATAACAACAAACATAATTTCAATATACTATACAGATCCCACCTCATACCATAGATCCATATTTTAGTTCTCTGTTAAATGAGTTAGCTGGATTTCCATACAATATAAAGAGTTCATGCATTCTACATGTTTGCCTAAGCTAACTATCTACACAAATTCTCTTCCAAGACACGGCCTCACCTGTACAGAATAAAGTAGGAAGCCTTATTCCTGAGAAGTACAGTGATAAACTGATTTGTCTTAGGTTCTCAGCTTCTGCCCTCTCAGGACCCTGTCTTTGGACAGAAAATAAAACTGGATAGTTACTCTGCCTGCAAACTACAGAAAATGCAACCCTTTTTTGCCATACCACCCATGTCACCCACAGAAATGTCTCTCCAGTAAAATAATATATCTAATTGTACTTTTGCAAAACAGTGCCTCTGACTTGGAATCCTGAAATACTTTAAAAAAAAATAACAAAGTATCTCCCAGCTTCTGCTGATACTGTGATACTGGTCCTTATAGTACTACCTTGACCAGATGCTTTGAATTGCTATATCTTGCAAACTTTTATGGGGCATAGAGCCCAGATCCACGAATATCACTACCGCTCCCTTTGAAACATGTTCTGTGGACTTTCTGCTGAATGCCCCAAAACTGCAACTACTCATCCCCACCACAGTCTCTCACCTGTGTATTTCTACTTAACCTTTCCCTAGTAGCGGTTAGAAGTTTCTGTAACCTACAGTTGATTATAGAGCAACCTACTCAGAATGATAAGTGAAGTGGACATAAGCAATCTATCCAAGAAAGAGTTTAGGCTAGGGATCATTAAGATGAACAAAAAATTCAATAGAAGAATGGATGCACAGAGAGAGAAGTTAGAAGATTTTAACAAAGATTTAGAAAATATATAAAACAACCAAAGATGAAGAATACAACAACTGCAAAGAAAAATACACTAGAAGGAAACAATAGTACATTAAATGATACAGAGGAAAAGATCAGTGAGCTGGAATAGAGTAGCAGAAAACACTGATGCTGAATAGAGAAAAGAAAAAATGAAAAGAAATGAGGACAGTTTAAGAGACCTCTGGGCAAACATCAAGGGCACTAATATTTACACTCTAGGGGTCCCAGAAGGAGAAGAGAGAGAAAGGGGCTGAGAACATAATTGAAGATTTAATAGCTGAAAACTTCCCTAATGTGGAAAAAAAAGAGACATAAAGTCCAGGAAGGACTGAGAGTCCCAAGTAGGATTAACACAAAGAGGAAACCAGCAAGATACACTGTAATTAAAATGGCAAAAACAAAAGATAGAGAATATTAAAAGCAGCAAGGGAAAAGCAACAAATTACATACAAGGGAACTTCCATATAGCTATGAGATGACTTTTCAACAGAAACTCTGCAGGCCAAAAGGGAGTGGCAAAATATAGTTAAAATGATGAAAGGTAAACATCTACAACTGAGAATACTCTACTTGGCAAGGCTCTCATTTGGATTTGATGGAGAGATCAAAAGCTTTACAGACAAACAAAAGCTGAAAGAGTTCAACACCATCAAGCCAGCACTGAAAGAAATGTTAAAGAAACTACTATAAGTGAAAAAGAAAAGGTCAAAACTAGAAGCATAAAAATTAAGAACAAATAAATGTCATTGGTAATGGCAAACATATAGAAAAGGTAGGAAATCATCCATGAAAAAAGCTACTAGGAAGGTTAAAAGATGAAAGTAGTAAAATCATCTATATCCACATTAAGCAGTTAAGAGATACATGATACAATTAGATAAGATATAAAATATGATATCAAAAACAGTAATTGTGAGGGCAGGAGATTACAAATGCAGGCTAGTTAAAATGCATTTGGAATTGAGAGTTCAGCAACTTAAAACAATCATATATATATGTAGATTGCTATATTTAAGCTCATGGTAACCACAAATCAAAAATTTATAATATATACACACAAAAAAACCAAAAAGAAATCCAAAAATAACACCAAAGATAGTCATCAAATCATAAGGGAAGAGAAGTAAATAAGAAAGGAATAAAAAAGACTTACAAAAACAAAGTACAATAAACAAATGGCTATAAGAACATACATATTGGGACTGGTTGGAGAAGATGGCAGAAGAATAAGATGGGGAGATCACCTTCCTCCCCATAGATACATCAGAAATACATCTACAGTAGGAACTGCTCCTATAGAAAACCCAATGGACGCTGGCAGAAGACCTCAGACCTCCCAAAAGGCAAGAAACTCGGAACGTATCTGGGTAAGGCAAAAGTAAAAAGAAAAAACAGAGACAAAAGAATAGGGACGGGACTTGCACCAGTGGGAGGGAACTGTGAAGGAGGAAAGGTTCCCACACACCAGGTAGCCCCTTCACAGGGGGAGAATGCGGGTGGTGGAGGGGGCAAGCTTCGGAGCCACAGAGGAGAGCACAGCAAGAGGGCTGCAGAGGGCAAAGCGGAGAGATTTCCAAAGAGAGGATCGGTGCTGACAAACACTCACCAGCCCGAGAGGCTTGTCTGCTCACCCGCTGGGGTGGGCGGGGGGGTGGGAGCTGAGGCTCAGGCTTCAGTTGGATCGCAGGGAGAGGAATGGGGTTGGCAGCGTGAACACAGCCTGAAGGGGTTAGTGTGCCACAGCTAGCTGGGAGGGAGTCAGAGAAAAAGTCTGGAGATGCCTAAGAGGCAAGAGAATTTTTCTTCCCTGTTTGTTTCCTGGTGCGCGAGGAAAGGGGATTAAGAGCAATGCTTAAAGGAACTCCAGAGACGGGCGCGAGCCGCGGCTATCAGCGTGGTCACCACAGACGGGTATGAGACACTAAGGCTGCTGCTGCCGCCAACAAGAAACCTGTGTGCAAGCACAGGTCACTATCCAAAACTCCCCTCTTGGGAGCCTGGGCAGACCGCCACTGCTAGGATCCCGTGATCCAGGGACAACTTCCCTGGGAGAACACACGGTGCGCCTAAGGCTGCTGCAATGTCTCGTTGGCCTCAGCTGTGGCAGTCATGCTGCACATCTGTACCCCTCCCTTCTCCAGGCATGAGGGAGCCAGAGCCCCCAAATCAGCTGCTCCTTTAGCCCCATCCTGTCTGAGCGAAAAACAGATGCCCTCCGGCGACCTACACACAGAGGTGGGGCCAAATCCAAAGCTGAACCCCGGGAACACTGCACACAAAGAAGAGAAATGGAAATTTCCCCCAGCAGCGTCAGGAGCAGCAGATTAAATCTCCACAATCAATTTGATGTGCCCTGCATCTGTGGAATACCTGAATACACAACAAATAATCCCAAATTGAGTAGGTGGACTTTGGGAGCAACATGTATGATTTTTTTCCCCTTTTCCTCTTTTTGTGAGTGTGTATGTGTATGCTTCAGTGTGATATTTTGTCTGTATAGCTTTGCTTTCACCATTTGTCCTAGGGTGCAGTCCATCCGTTTGTTTTTTTTCCTTAAATTTTTTTTTAATAACTTGATTTTATTTTATCTTACTTTATTTTTAATTTTATCCTCTTTCTTTCATTCTTTCTATTTTTTTTCTCCCTTTCATACTGATCCGTGTGGATGAAAGGTTCTTGGTGCTCTAGCCAGCAGTCAGTGCTGTGTCTTTGAGGTTGGAGAGCCAACTTCAGGACACTGGTCCAAAACAGACCTCCCAGCTCCATGTCATACCAAACAGCAAAAATCTCCAAGACATCTCCATCTCAACACCAAGACCCAGCTTCACTCAATGAGTAGCAAGCTACAGTCCTGGAAAACCTATGCCAAACAACTAGCAAGACAGGACCACAACCCCACCAATTAGCACAGAGGCTGCCTAAAATAATAATAAGGCCACAGACACCCTAAACACACCAGCAGATGTGGACCTGCCCATGAGAAAGACAAGATTCAGTCTCATCCACCAGAACACAGTCACTAGTCCCATCCAGCAGGAAGCCTACAAACCCACTGAACCAACCTTAGCCACTGGGGACAGACACCAAAAACAACAGGAACTACGAACTTGCAGCCTGCGAAAAGGAGACCCCAAACACAGTAAGTTAAGCAAAATGAGAAGACAGAAAAAACCCACAGCAGATGAAGGAGCAAGGTAAAAACTCACCAGACCTAACAAATGAAGAGGAAATAGGCAGTCTAACTGAAAAAGAATTAAGAGTAACGGTAGTAAAGTTGATACAAAATCTTGGAAATAAAATAGAGAAAATGCAAGAAACATTTAACAAGGACCTAGAAGAACTAAAGAGGAAACAAGCAACGATGAACAACACAA
>NC_041234.1:36982921-37003208 GCF_002837175.3 Physeter macrocephalus | reverse complement strand
TAGCAGAATAACTGAGGCAGAAGAATGGATAAGTGACCTGGAAGATAAAATAGTGGGAATAGGGCTTCCCTGGTGCTGCAGTGGTTGAGAGTCTGCCTGCTGATGCAGGAGATATGGGTTCGTGCCCCGGTCATGGAAGATCCCACATGCTGCGGAGTGGCTGGGTCCGTGAGACATGGCTTCTGAGCCTGCGTATCCATAGCCTGTGCTCTGAAATGGGGGAGGCCACAACAGTGAGAGTCCCGCGTACCGCAAAAAAAAAAAAAAAAAAAATTAGTGGAAATAGCTACGGCAGAGCAGAATAAAGATAAAAGAATGAAAGGTCACTTATCCGGTCTCAAAGACCTCAGGAACATCATTAAATACACCAACATTCGAATTGTAGGGGTCCCAGAAGAAGGAGAGAAAAAGAAAGGGACTGAGAAAATATTTGAAGAGATTACAGCTGAAAATTTCCCTAATATGGGAAAGGAAATAGTCAATCAAGTTCAGGAAGCACAAAGAGTCACATACAAGATAAATCCAACAAGAAACACGCCAAGACACACATAAATCAAACTATCAAAAATTAAATATAAAGAAAATATATTAAAAGCAGCAAGGGAAACCCAACAAATAACACACAAGGGAATCACCATAAGGTTAACAGCTGATCGTTCAGCAGAAACTCTGCAAGCCAGAAGGTAGTGGCAGGACATATTTAAAGTGATGAAGGAGAAAAACCTACAACCAAGATTACGCTACTCAGCAAGGATCTGATCAGATTTGATGGAGAAATTAAAACATTTACAGACAAGCAAAAGCTGAGAGAGTTCAGCATCACCAAACCAGCTTTACAACAAATGCTAAAGGAACTTCTCTAGGCAAGAAACACAAGAGAAGGAAAAGACCTACAATAACAAACGCAAAACAGTTAAGAAAATGGGAATAGGAACATGCATATTGATAATTACCTTAAATGTAAATGGATTAAACACTCCCACCAAAAGACACAGATTGGCTGAATGGATACAGAAAGAAAACCCATATATATGCTGTCTACAACAGACCCACTTCAGACCTAGGGACACATACAGACTGAAAATGAGGGGATGGATAAAGATATTCCATGCAAATGGAAATCAGAAGTAAGCTGCAGTAGCAATTCTCATATCAGATAAAACAGACTTTAAAACAAAGACTATTACAAGAGACAAAGAAGGACACTACATATAGATCAAGGGATCGACCCATGAAGAAGATATAACAGCTGTAAATATTTATGCACCCAACATAGGAGCACCTCAATACATAAGGGAAATACTAACAGTCATAAGAGGGGAATAGAGAGTAATACAATCATAGTAGGGGACTTTAGCACCCCACTTTCACCAATGGACTGATCCAAAATGAAAATAAATAAGGAAACACAAGCATTAAATGATACATTAAACAAGATGGACGTAATGGATATTTATAGGACATTCCATCCAAAAACAACAGAATACGCATTTTTCTCAAGTGCTCATGGAACATTCTCCAAGATAGATCATATCTTGGGTCACAAATCAAGCCTTGGTAAATTTAAGAATATTGAAATCATATCATGTATCTTTTCCGACCACAACGCTATGAGACTAGATATCAATTACAGGAAAGATCTATAAAAAATACAAACACATGGAGGTCAAACAATACACTACTTAATAACGAAGTGATCACTGAAGAAATCCAAGAGGAAATCAAAAAATACCTAGAAACAAATGACAATGGAGACAAGATGGCCCAAAATCTATGGGATGCAGCAAAAGCAGTTCTAAGAGGGAAGTTTATAGCAATACAGTCATACCCTAAGAAACAGGAAACACCTCAAATAAACAACCTAACCTTGCACCTAAAGCAATTAGAGAAAGAAGAACAAAAAAACCCCAAAGTTATCAGAAGGAAAGAAAACATAAAGATCAGATCAGAAATAAATGAAAAAAAAATGATGGAAACAATACCAAAGATCAATAAACTAAAAGCTGGCTCTCTGAGAAGATAAACAAAATTGATAAACCATTAGCCAGACTCATCAAGAAAAAAAGGGAGAAGACTCAAATCAACAGAATTAGAAATGAAAAAGGAGAAGTAACAACTGACACTGCAGAAATACAAAGGATCATTAGAGATTAGTACAAGCACTTCTATGCCAACAAAAAAAGACAACCTGGAAGAAATGGAAAAATTCTTAGAAATGCACAACCTGCTGAGGCTGAACCAGGAAGAAATAGAAAATATGAACAGACCAATCACAAGAAGTGAAATCGAAACTGTGATTAAAAATATCCCAGCAAACAAAAGCCCAGGACCAGATGGCTTCACAGGCGAATTCCATGAAACATTTAAAGAAGAGCTAACATCTATCCTTCTCAAACTTTTCCAAAATATAGCAGAGGGAGGAACACTCCAAAACACACTCTACTGGGGCACCATCACTCTAATATAAAAACCAGACAAAGTTGTCACAAACAAAGAAAACTACAGGCCAATATCAGTGATGAACTTAGATGCAAAAATCCACAACAAACTACTAGCAAACAGAATCCAACAGCACATTAAAAGGATCATAAACCATGATCAAGTGGGTTTATTCCACGAATGCAATGATTCTTCAATATACACAAATCAATCAATGTGATACACCATATTAACAAATTGAAGGAGAAAAAAACATATGATCATCTCAATAGATTCAGAGAAAGCTTTCGAGAAAATTCAACACCGATTTACTATAAAAAGCCTGTAGAAAATAGGCATAGAGGGAAGTTTCCTCAACATAATAAAGGCTATATGTGACAAACCCACAGCCAATCTCATCCTCAAGGGTGAAAATGTGAAACCATTTCCACTAAGATCAGGAACAAGACAAGGTTGCCCACTGTCACCACTCTTATTCAACATAGTTTTTGAAGTTTTAGCCACAGCAATCAGAGAAGAAAAAGAAATAAAAGGAATCCAAATCGGAAAAGAAGAAGTAAAGCTATCACTGTTTGCAGATGACATGATTCTCTACACAGAGAATCCTAAAGATACTACCAGAAAACTACTAGCACTAATCAATGAATTTCATAAAGTAGCAGGATACAAAATTAATGCACAGAAATCTCTGGCATTCCTACACACTAGTGATGAAAAATGTGAAAGTGAAGTTAAGAAAACACTCCCATTTACCATTACAACAAAAAGAAAATAATACCTAGTAATAAACCTACCTAAGGAGACAAAAGACCTATATGCAGAAATTATAAAACAGTGATGAAGGAAATTAAAGATGATACAAATAGATGGAGAGATATACCCTGTCCTTGGATTGGTAGAACGAAGATTGTGACAATGACTCTACTACCCAAAGCAATCTACAGATTCAATGCATTCCCTATCAAACTATCACTGTCATATTTTATAGAACTAGCACAAAAAATTTCACAATTTGTATGGAAACACAAGAGACGCTGAAAAGCCAAAGCAGTTTTGAGAACGAAAAATGGAGCTGGAGGAATCAGGTTCCCTGACTTCAGACTATATTAGAAAGCTACAGTAATCAAGACAGTATGGTACTGGCACAAAAACAGAAATATATATCAATGGAATAGGATAGAAAACCCAGAGATAAACCCACGTACATATGGTCACCTTATCTTTGATAAAGGAGGCAAGAATATACATTGGAGAAAGACAGACTCTTCAATAAGTGTTGCCGGGAAAACTGGACAGCTACATGTAAAAATATGAAATTAGAACACTCCCTAACACCACACACAAAAATAAATTCAAAATGGATTAAAGACTTAAATGTAAGGCCAGATACTATCAAACTCTTATAGGAAAACATAGGCAGAACACTCTATGATATAAATCACAGCAAGATTCCTTATAACCCACCTCCTAGAGAAATGGAAATTAAAAAAAAATAAACAAATGGATGCAATGAATTTAAAAGCTTTTGCACAGCAAAGGAAACCATAAACAAGACCAAAAGACAACCCTCAGAATGGGAGAAAATATTTTCAAATGAAGCAACTGACAAAGGATTAATCTCCAAGGTTTACAAGCAGCTCATGCAGCTCAATAACAAAAAAACAAACAACCCAATGCAAAAATGGGCAGAAGTCCTAAATAGACAATTCTCCAAAGAAGATATATGGATTGCCAACAAAGATATGAAAGAATGCTCAACAGTATTAATCATTCGAGAAATGCAAATCAAAACTACAATGAGATATCATCTAAAAGCAGTCAGAATTGCCATCATCAAAAAATCTAGAAACAATAAATGCTGGAGAGGGTGTGGAGAAAAGGGAACACTCTTGCACTGTTGGTGGGAATGTAAATTGATACAGCCACTATGGAGAACAGTATGGAGGTTCCCTAAAAAACTACAAATAGAACTACCATACAACCCAGCAATCCCACTACTGGGCATATACCCTGAGAAAACCATAAGTCAAAAAGAGTCATGGACCAAAATATTCATTGCAGCTCTATTTACAATAGCCAGGACATGGAAGCAACCTAAGTGTGCATCATTGGATGAATGGATAAGGAAGATGTGGCGTATATATAAAATGGAATATTACTCAGCCTGAAAAAAACCGAAATTTAGATATTTGTAGTGAGGTGGATGTACCTAGCGTCTGTCATACAAAGTCAAGTAAGTCAGAAAGAGAAAAACAAATACCGTATGCTAACACATATATATGAAATCTAAGAAAAAAAAGGATCATGAAAAACCTAGGGGCAGGATGGGAATAGAGACACAGACCTACTAGAGAAATGACTTGAGGGCATGGGGAGGGTGAAGGGTAAGCTGTGACAAAGTGAGAGAGTGGCATGGACATATATACATTACCAAATGTAAAATAGATAGCTAGTGGGAAGTAGTTGCATAGCACAGGGAGATCAGCCCCGAGGTTTGTGACCACCTAGAATGGTGGGATAGGGAGAGTGGGAGGGAGGGAGATGGAAGAAGGAAGAGATATGGGAACATATGTATATGTATAATTGATTCACTTTGTTATAAAGCAGAAAGTAACACTCCATTGTAAAGCAGTTATACTCCAATAAAGATGCTAAAAAATAAAAATGAAAAAATAATTATAATAAGAAAAGTACATATTGATGCTACTTTAAGTGTAAATACCCTAGATGCTCAAATTAACAGACATAGAGTGTCTGAATGGATACCAAAACTAGATCCATATATACAGTGCCTAGCAGACACACTTCAGACATAAAAATACACTTATACTAAAAGTAAGGGGATCTAAAAAGAAATTCCATGGAAATGGAAATCAAAAGAAAGCTAAGGTAGCAATACTTATATCAGACAAAATAGACTTTAAATTAAACACTATTACAAGAGACAAAGAAGGGCACTATACATAATGATCAAGGGATCAATCCAAGAAGAAGAGAAAACAATTGTAAATATATGTGCAGCCAACATAGGACCACCTAAATACATAAAGGAAATTTCAACAGACATACAGCGAGAAATGAACAGTGACAGAATAATAGTAAGAGAATTTAACACCCAACTTACATCAATACAAGGATTATCCAGACATAAAACCAAAAGTGAAACACTGGCCTTAAATGACACATTAGAGCAGATGGACTTACATAGAACATTCAATCTGAAAGCAGTATAATACACATTCTTTTATAGTGCACATGTAACATTTTCCAGGATAGATCATATGCTAGGCTGCAAAACAAACCTCAGTAAATTTAAGTAAACTAAAATAAAATCAAGTGTGTTTTCCAACTACAACACTATGATACTAGAAATGAACTACAAGGACAAAAACTGCAAAAAAATCATGGAGGCTAAACAATATGCAATTAAATAAACAAAAAAGGGTTACTGATGAAATAAAAGATGAAATAAAAAAATACCTGGAGACAAATGAAAACAAAAGATAATGATACAAAATCTATGGAATGCAGCAAAAGCAGTTCTAAGAGGAAAGTTTATATAAAGACAAGCTTACCTCCGAAAATAAAAAAATCTCAAATAAACAACCTAAACTTTCAGCTAAAGGAGCTATAAAAAGAAGAACAAACAAAACTCCAAGTTAGTAGAAGGAAAGAAATCATAACAATCAGAGTAGAAATAAATGTAAGAGACTACGAAAAACCCAACAAAACAAAACAGAGCCTTCCCTGGTGGTCCAGTGGGTAAGACTCCACGATCCCAATGCAGAGGGCTCAAGTTCAATCCCTTATTGGGGAACTAGATACCCCATGCATGCCACAACTAAGAAGTCTGCGTGCCGCAACTGAAAGTCCACAAGCTGCAACTAAGAAGTCTGCATGTTGCAACTAAGAACTCCACCTGCTGCAGCTAACGATCCTATGTGTTGCAACTAAGATGTGGCGCAGCCCAAATAAATAAATAAATAAATAAATATTTTAAAAATCCAATAGAATAGACCAGTAGTTCTAACAACAGAATGAAACCAAGAGATGGTTCTTTGAAAAGATAAAAAAATTGATAAACCTTTAGCCAGACTCATCGAAAGAGAGAGAGAGACAGACAGACAGACAGAAAAGGTCCAAATCAATTAACTCAAAAATGAAAAGGAGAAATTACAACCAACATGACAGAAGTATAAAGGATCATAAGAAACTACTACTAATAACTATTTGCCCATCAAATGAAAAATCTAGAAGAAATGGACATACTCCTACAAATGTACAATCTCTAAAGAATGGACCAGGAAGAAATGGAAAATGTGAACATAACAATTATTAGTAATGAAAAAAATGCCCAACAAACAGAAGTCCAGGACCAGATGGCTTCACAGGTGAATTCTGCCAACATTTAGAGCAAAGATAATACCTATTTTTCTCAAATGATTCCAAAAAATTGCAGAGGAAGGAGCACCTCCAAACTCTTACTATGAGGCCAGCATCACCCTGATATCAAAACCAAAGACACCACCCCCCCCAAAAAATCACAGGCAAATATTACTGATTAACATAGATGGAAAAATCTTCAAAAAATATTAGCAATCTGAATCCAACAATACATCAAAAGGCTTGTTCACCAAGATCAACTGGTATTTATCCCAGGGATGCAAAAAATTTTCAATATTGACAAGTCAATGTTATATACCACATTAACAGACTGAAGAATAAAATTCCTGTGATTATCTTAATAGATGCAGAAAAACTTTACAAAATTCAACATCCACTTATGATAAAAATTCCAGAAACTGAGCATAGTGGGAACATACTTGAACATAATAATGGCCATATACAACAATCCCACAGCTAACATCATACTCAGTGGTGAACAGTCAGCCTTCCCAGAAAATTCAGGAATGTGACAGGGATGCCCATTCTCACCACTTCTATACAACATAGTATTGGAAGTCCTAACCACAGCAATCAGATGAGAAAAGGAAATAAAAGGTATATAAATTGGAAGGGAAGAGGTAAAATTGCCACTATTTGCAGTTCATATGATACTCTATATAAATAACCCTAAAACCTTCACACAAATACTATAAGAACTAATATGTAAATTCAGCAAGTTAGAAGGATACAAGATTAATATACAGAAATCTGTTGCATTTCTTTACACTAATAATGAAATATCAGAAAGTGAAAGAAATAAAATCGCATATGAAATGGCATCAAAAATAATAAAATACCTAGAAATAAACTTAACCAAAGAGGTGAAAGACCTATTTGTTGAAAACTATAAAACACTGATGAAGGAAACTGAAGGTGATTCAAAGAAGTGGAAAGTTATCCCATGATCTTGAATCAGAATTAATATTGTTAAAATGGACATACTACCCAAAGCAACCTACAGATATAATGCTATCCCCTATCAAAACACCCATGACATTTTTCACAAAACTAAAACAAATAATTCTGAAATTTATTTGGAACCAGAAGAGACCCAGAATTCCTAAAGCAATCCTAAGGAAAAGGACTAAACCTGGAGGCATAACCCCTCCTGACTTCAGACTATACTACAAACCTGCAGTAATTAAAACAACATGGTACTGGAACAAAAACAGACATGTAGATAATTGGAACAGAATAGAGAGCCCAGAAATAAATCCATTCACTAATGATCAATTAATCTACATAAAAGGAGACAAGAATATACAACGGAGAAAAGCAAGTCTGTTCAACAAGTGGTATGGGAAAGCTGAAAAGCTACATATAAATCAATGAAAGGATAACACTTCCTCATGCCATATAGAAAAATAAAATCAAAATGGTTTAAGAACCAAAATATAGGGCATGACATCATAAAATTCCTAGAAGAGAAAATAGACAAAACACTCTCTGATATAAATTGTAGCAATATTTTCTGAGATTGATCTCCAAAGGCAAAAGAAATTAAAGTAAAAAATAACAAATGGGACCTAATCAAACTTATAAACTTTTGCACAGCAAAGGAAACCATCAACAAAACAAAAGGATAACATACAGACTAGGAGAGAATATTTGCAAATGATGCAATACACAAGCAGTTAATTCCAAAATATACAAAGAGCTCTTACGACTCAGTACCGAAAAAACATACATCCCAATTTAAAAAATGGGCAGAAGACCTAAATAGACATTTTTCCAAAGAAGATGTACAGATGGTCGACAGGCACATGAAAAGATGCTCAATATCACTCCTTACTAGAGAAATGCAAATCAAAACCACAATGAGATATAACCTCAAAATAGTCAGAATGTCTATCATCAAAATGTCTATAAATAAATGCAGGAGGGGTTGTGGAGAAAAGGGAACCCTCCTACGTTGTTGGTGGGAACGTAAATTGGTGCAGCCACTATGGAAAACACTATTGGGGTTCCTTAAAAAACTAAAATAGAGCTACCATATGATCCAGCAATCCAACCACTGAGCATATATCTGGAAAAGACAAAAGCTCTAATTCAAAAAGATACATGAACCCCAATGTTCCTAGCAGCACTATTTACAGTAGCCAAGAAATGTAAACAGTTCAGGTTCCCATCATCAGACAATTGCTTAAGATGTGGAATATATATACAATGGAATATTACTCAGCAATATAAAATAATGTAGTATTGCCATTTGAAGCAACATGAATGAACCTAGAGAATATTATACTTAGTGAAGTATGTCATACAGAAAGATAAATACTATATGATATCACTTATATGTGGAATCTAAAAATAATACAAATGAATCTATATACAAAACAGAAACAGACTCATGGACATAGGAAAAAACACTTATGGTTACCAAAAGGGTGAGGGAGGGAGAGAGGGAAAAATTAGGAGTAAGAGATTAACACAAACCACTATACATTAAATATATAAGCAACAGGAATTTACTGAATAGCTTGCAATAACATATAGTGGTATATAATTGGAAAAAAAGTTACTGAATCACTTTGATGTGTACCTAAAATGAACACAATACTGTAAATCAACTATACATCAATAAATGAAAAGCAAAAAGAAACAAATGGGACATAATTAACATAAAAGCTTTTGCACAACAAAGAAAACCATTGACAAAATGAAAGGACAACCTACTGAATGGAAGAAAATTTTGCAAATGACATGACCAATAAATATTTTGGCTATTATCCAAAATATATAAGTGGTTCATACAACTGAACATCAAAAAAAACAAAACAAAAACTAAAAAAAACCCCAAAACCTGATTAAACAATGTGAAGAAGTCCTGAATAGACATCTTTCTAAAGAAGATGTCAAGATGGCTAACAGGCACATGAAAAGATGCTCAACATCATTAATTATCAGAACAATGCAAATTAAAACCACAATGACATATCACCTCACAACTGTCAGAATGGTTATCATCAAAAAGAATACAAATGAGAAATATTGTTGAGGATGTGGACAAAAGGGAACTCAAATACACTGTTAGTGGGAATGTGAATTAGTGCAGCCACTACAGAAAACAGCATGGAAGTTCCTCAAAAAACTAAAAATAGAACTACCATATGGCTCAGCAATTCCACACCTGGAAATATATCTGAAGAAAACAAAAACACTAATTTAAAAAGATACATGCATTCCAAGGTATCTTATTTACAATTGCCAAGACATGGATACAACCCAAGTTTCCATCAACAGATGAATGGATAAAGAAAATATTATATATATATATATATACACACACACACACACACACACACAATACAATACTACTCTGCCATATAAAAGGATGAATTTTGCTATTTGTACAACATGGATGAACACTGATGGTATAATGTTAAGTGGAATAAGTCAGACAGTGAAAGACATATATTGTATAATATCACTTATATGTGGAATCTAAAAAAATACAACAAACTAGTGACTATAACAAAAAAGAAATAGACTCACAGATATAGAGAACAAACTAGTGGTTACCAGTGGGGAGAGGGAATGGAGGAGGGGCAAGATAGGGGTAGGGCATTAAGAGGAGCAAACTACTATGTATAAAATAAATAAGCTACAAAGATCAATTGTACAACACAGGGAATATAGCCAATATTTTACAATAACTCTAAATGGAATATAACCTTTTAAAACTGTGAATCACTATGTTGTACACCTGAAACTTATATAATATGTACATCAATTATACCTCAATATAAAAAAAGAACAAGGTGAAAGCAAAAAAAAAGAAAAAAGAAAAAATACAATGCTTTGTAGATAGCAATATTATTATCCTAATTTACATGAATAAATTGAGATACAAAGAAGTTAAAACTTGCCCAAGGTCACATAGCCAGTAAATGGTTGATCTAAGAATCCACCTCAGTTGATCTGGCTTCATGACCTAAACTCTAACTATGACACATAATTCAAAATATAATAAAACTTACAAATATGTGGAAATTAAACAGCACACTCTTCAACAAGCTATGGGTCAGAGAAGTAATCAGAAGTGAAATAAGAAAATAACTTGAGACACATGAAAAAGAAAACACAGTACACCAAAACTTATGAGAGGCAGGCAAAACACTGCTCAAAGGATATGTATAGCAGTAAGTGTCGACATTAAAAAATGATTTAGACCTTAAGCAACTAGAAGAAAACCAGTAAACTAAATTCAAAGCTATCAGAAGCAAGGAAATAATAAAGATTATAATGGAGATAAACACAATAGAGAATACAAAAGTCAATAAAATAAAACAAAGACAAAAGTCTGTTCTTTGAAAAGATTAACACAATTGATAAACCTCAGCTAGATTAAGGAAAAAGAGAAAAGGTTGAAATTGTTAAATCAGAAATGAAACTGGAAACATTACTAACAGCTTTTGAGAAATAAAAAGAATTATAAAAGACTGCTACAAACAATTGTATGCCAAGAAATTAGATTAACCTAAAGAAAATGAACAATTTCCTAGAAACGCATGGACTATCAAAACTGACTAAAGAAGAAATAAAAATGTAGGGACTTCCCTGGTGGCACAGTGGTTAAGAATACGCTTGCCAGTGCAGGCGACATGGGTTTGAGCCCTGGTCCGGGAAGATCCCACATTGCCACAGAGCAACTAAATCTGTGTACCACAACTACTGAAGAATGCGCACCTAGAGCCTGTGTTCCACAACAAGAGAAGTCACTGCAATGAGAAACCTGCACACCGCAACAAAGAGTAGCTCCTGCTTTCTGCAACTAGAGAAAGCCTGCACGCAGCAACTAAGATGCAACGCAGCTACAAAAAATAAATAAATAAATATTAATTAATTAATTAATTTTAAAAAGAAAAATGTAAATAGACCTATAGAAATTAAAAAGATTAGATCAGTAATTAAAACTTTCCAACAAAAAGGATAAAATCCAGGATTAGATGACTTCACTGGTGAATTTTATTGAACAGATAAAAAAGAATTAACACCAATTCTTCTCAAAAAATTCCAAAAATAGAAGAGGCAACAACACTTCTTAACTCATTCTGAAGCCAGTAATTCTGATATGAAAGCCAGGCAAAGACATCAGAAGTAAACCACACCAAACTGATGAATGTAGATGCAAAATACTGAACAAAGTACTAGCAAATCAAATCCAGCAGCATTTTATTTAAAAAATTATACATCATGACTAAATGCAATATATTCCAGGAATACAAAAGTGGCTCAAAATAGGAAAAAAATAAATGAAATACACCATAATAGAATGAAGAGGAAAAGAGGCATATGATTGTCTCAATTGATGCAGAAAAATTTGACAAAATTCAACACCATTTCATAAGGAAAACACTCAATAAACTAGAAGTAGAAGAGAATTTCTTTGATGTAATTAAAGGTATATATGAAAACCACAGAGGTAACATCATACTCGGTGGTGAGAAACTGAAAGCTTTTCCTTTAAGATCAGAAACAAGACAAGGACATCCACTTTCACCACATATATTCAACATTATACTGGAGGTCTAATACAGCAATTAGGTGAGGTAAAGAAATAAAAGTCATCCAAATTGGTAATGAAGAAGCAAAATTATCTCTATTTGCATTTTCCATGATCCTACATAGAAAATTTTAAAGAATACACAACAGTACTAATAAACAAATCCAGCAAAATTGCAGAATATGAGATGAACATAAAATAACTAGTTATAGTTGTATGAATTAGCTAAGAACAATCCAAAAACTAAGTTAAGTAAAACATTCCATGTACAATACTATAAAAATAAATAAAATAGTTAATCCCAACAGTCTTTTGTGCAGAAATAGAGGAGATGATTCTAACCTTCCTATAGAATTTCAAGGAAACCTAAAGAGCCAAAACAATCTTGAAAAAGAACAATGTTGGAAGGCTCACATTTCCCAATGTCAAAACTTACTACAAAGTTAAATTAAAACAGTGTGGCACTGGCATAAAGACAGACATATAGATCAATGAAATGGAATGAGAGTACAGAAATAAACTCTTATGTGTAAGGTCAATTGCCATTATGTAAGGGTACCAAGAACATTCAATGGAGAATGAATAATATAAACGAATTAATAATTCAATAATGGTACTGGGACAACAGGAAATCAACATGGAAACGAATGAAGTTGAACCCTTATACTATGAACAAAAATGAACACAAAATGGATTAAAGACCTAAATATAAGGGGTAAAACTATAAAATAGATACATAGGGTATCTGTCATGAAATAGTCATGAAACCATGACTATTATTATCCCTATATTTCATACAAAGAAAATCGGACAAAACCAATCAAGTTGCCACATGGGCATGTAGACAATGGAAGTGGGGATGAATTTAACAACAACATGGATGAAACACACTTAGGGGTTAATTCAGTTTAATGTAAATTAATAGTGTAATGTTGCTGCCAAAAAGGTGAATGTGATCTTGGCTTTGGCAGTGTTTTCAAAAATATGTCTAAAAATCAAATGTAACAAAAGAAAAGAATTGACAAATTGGGTTTAATCAAAATTAAAAGCTTTTGTACATCAAAGGACATTGTCAAGAGAATGAAAAGACAACAGAATGGGACTAAGCATTTTCAAATTATATGTATAAAAAGGTCTAATAACCAGAATATATATTTAAAATTTCTTACAACTCAACAACTAAAACAGAAAAAATCCAACAAAAGAATGGACAAAGGACTTGAATAGACACTTTTCCAAAGAAGTTATACAAATGGCCAGCAATCACATGAAAAAATGATAAATGCCATTTATCATTCAAGAAATATAAATCAAAATCAATCACAATGAGATATCACTTCATACACAGTTGGATAGCTATAATTTAAAAAATTGAAAATAACAGGTGTTGGAAAGATGTGGAGAAATTGGCACACTCGTACATTGCTGGTAAAGATGTAAAAGGGAAAACAGTTTGGTGGTTCTTAAAAAAGTTAAACATAGAATTATCATATAATCCAGCAATTATAATACCAGCACTCCTAGGTATATACACAAAATAACTGAAAACGAGTATTCAAATACTTATACCTGAATGTTCATAGCAGCTTTATTCACAATGGCCAAAAAGTGAAACAACCCAAATTTCCACCAGTGGATGAGTGTAGAAACAAAGTGTAATATATCTATGGAATGAAATATTATTCAGCTATAAAATGAATGAAGTACTGATACATGCTACAACATGGATGAATGTTGAAAACATTATGCTGAAATAGCCAGACACAAAAGGCCACATTATAAATGATTCCATTTATATGAAATATCCAAAATAAGCAATTCCTTAGAGACAAAGCAGATTTATGGTTTCTAGGGCTGGGGACACAGAGGAATGGAGAATGACTGCTTAATGATTATGTTTTTTTCTGTTTGGGGTTATAAAAAATGTCTGGAACTAGACAGTGGTGCTAGTTGCACAACACTGTGATTGTACTTAATGTCACTGATTACAATGGTTGGAATGGTAAATTTTACGTCATATTTATTTCACTATAATAAAAATATAAGTATAATAGAATACTTCCTTTCTCGGAAGTTCATGGTCATATCTCCCTTACTCTTTTCTTCCTAGAAGCTGGAATGCTAGGCCTCATTGAAACTTCCTAAGTTTCTATCCCCTAGTCTATGCTAACATAGACCCCCCACCCCAACTCACAGAAATTAATCTGCTCTTAACCTCCTGTGCAAATCTTGAACAAAGGTATAATAATTTTTGCTGGTACTGTGACTCAACTTCCTACAGTTTCAGGAATCCTGACCACTTTTCCGGGGTCTTAGTCTAGTTTTTTCTCCTACCACCCTTTTCTTGGACATCATAGTATTTGTATGGTTTCTCTGTTACCCAATCCCCTGCTTGTCCCTTTTAATTCTGTTAATTGAACTCCTGAGACTGTTCTCCCTGTTTAACTGTCTGGCTGCTTACCCACTAATGACAGGCATTTTTTAGACATTATTAAGCCTCATCTGATGAATGTCCAATAACTATTAGACCACAAAGCTAACAGAGAACTACACAAACCAGAGCAGCAGTGACAGAAATCAAAACTAGAGGCAAGAAGGAGAAGCCCTAGAGGGGTGGTTAAACTCTTAGGCTCCAGAATCAGGCTCCCTGAATTTGAATCTGTGCTCTGAGTCTTACCTGCTGTGTGACTTGCATAGGCACATTTCTTAGCCTTTCTGTGTTGTGGCTTTCTCAAGTATAAAATGTGGATGAGAACAACAAATAGTACCTATTTCCAAGAATGGTTGGGAGATTAATACATTGGAGTATATAGTAAATGTTAGTTATTTCCTTTGTTTGGTTTTCCATTTCTCTTTTACTCAGGGTAAGTGGATCTCAACCTTGGCTGTACGTTAGAATTATCTGAAGTAATTTTAAAAATGAGGCCACACCTCAAACCAATTAAATCAGAATTGGGGGTTATACCTAGTCATCAGCATTTTTAAAACATTAAGGGGTAAAGGAAAGACAGAGAGAGAATATAATACTTTGTATGTGTTCAAGGTATTTCACATTGCAAGTGATGAAACCATGACTATTATTATCCCTATATTTCATACAAAGAAAATCGGACAAAACCTATCAAGTTGCCACATGGGCATGTAGACAATGGAAGTGGGGATGAATTTAACAACAACATGGATGAAACACACTTAGGGGTTAATTCAGTTCAATGTAAATTAATAGTGTAATGTTGCTGCCTAAAAGGTGAATGTGATCTTAAGTAACTTCAATCCAAATAGTGGAAGTTCCACCCTGCATGTCAACCACACCTGAAACATTCTGTTCTGTTCTTTAACATGTCACGCTAAGGAAAAACAGAGTAGAACAAACAGGATAGAAATACATTTGAAACCACAACATTAGGAGCAAGAGTGAAAGTAACTAAGATCTGCCAAGACTACAAAGTAGAAATTTTAGCACGGACAAATCACAGACTTCACAAATCAGAAGGGCTGCCAGACAAAGGAAAATAAATGAGATATACATTATACTACCTAAATAGCATAACTGGGTTACACAATGGGAAACTATCAATAAAAAACCGACTTAAGCTTAACCCGAGGAAGAATTTCCCAATAATTAAACCTGTTTTAAAATGCAGTTGGAGATCAGATAGAAGATGGCGGAAGAGTAAGACGCGGAGATCACCTTCTTCCACACAGATACATCAGAAATATATCTACACGTGGAAGTGCTCCTATAGAACACCCACTGAACGCTGGCAGAAGACCTCAGACATTCCAAAAGGCAAGAAACACACCACGTACCTGGGTAGGGCAAAAGAAAAAAGAATAAATAAATAGAGAAAAAAGAATAGGGACGGGACCTGCAACAGTGGGAGGGAGCTGTGAAGGAGGAAAAGGTTCCCACACACTAGAAGCCCCTTCACGGGCGGACACTGCAGGTGGCAGAGGGGGAAGCTTCAGAGCCACGGAAGAGAGTGCAGTAACAGTGTTCTGAGGGCAAAGCGGGGAGATTCCCGCAGAGGATCGGTGTCGAGCAACACTCACCAGGCCGAGAGCTTGTCTGCTCACACGCCGGGAAGGGCGGGGGCTGGGAGCTGAGGCTAGGGCTTCGGTCGGAAGCCGGGAGAGGACTGGGGTTGGCTGCGTGAACATAGCCTGAAGGGGTTAGTGCACCACGGCTAGCCAGGCTAGCCAGGAGGGAGTCTGGGAGAAGTCTGGAGCTGCCTAAGAGGCAAGAGACCTTTTCTTCCCTCTTTGCTTCCTGGGGCGCGAGGAGAGGGGATTAAGTGCGGCACTTAAAGGAGCTCCAGGGCTTCCCTGGTGGCGCAGTGGTTGAGAGTCCGCCTGCAGATGCAGGGGACACGGGTTCGTGCCCCGATCCGGGAAGATCCCACATGCCACGGAGCGGCTGGGCCCGTAAGCCATGAAAAAAAAAAAAAGAAAGGAGCTCCAGAAACGGGCACGAGCCGCGGCTGTCGGCGCAGACACCAGACAGGGGCGCGGGACGCTAGGCCTGCTGCTGCCGCCACCAAGAGGCCTGTGTGCGGGCACACGTAACTCTCCACACCTCCCTTTCCGGGAGCCTGTGCAGCACGCCACTGCCGGGGCCCCAGGATCCAGGGAGAGCTTCCCAGGGAGAACGTGAGGCGTGCCTCGGGCTGGTGCAGTGTCATGCCGGCTTCTGCCGCCACGGGCTAACCCCACATCCATGTCCCTCCCTCCCCCAGGCCTGAGCCAGAGCCCCCGAATCAGCTGCTCCTTTAACTCTGTCCAGTTTCAGCGAAGAGCAGACAACCTCGGACGACCTACGTGCAGAGGAGGGGCCAAGTCCAAAGCTGAACCTCAGGAGCTGTGCGAACAAAGAGAAGAGTGGGAGGTCTCTCCCAGCAGCCTCAGAAGCAGCGGATTAAATCTCCGCAATCAACTTGAAGTGCCCTGCATCTGTGGAATACCTGAATAGACAGCGAATCATCCCAAGTTGAGGAGGTGGACTTTGGGAGCAAGATATATTATTATTTTCCCAAAGATCTCTTTTTGTGAGTGTGTATGTCTGTGCTGCAGTGTGAGATGTGTCTGTATAGCTTTGCTTTCACCATTTGTCCTAGGGTTCTGACCGAACGTTTTTTTTTTCTTTATAAAATTTTCCTTCTTAATAATTATTTTTTATTTCAAAAACTTTATTTTATCCTACTTTATTATATCTTTCTTTCTTCCTTTCTTTTGTCCTTTCTTTCTTCCTTCCTTTCTTCCTCCCTTCCTTCCTCCCTTTCTTCCTACCATTCTTCCTTTCTTTCTTTCTTCCTTCCTCTCTTCCTTCCTTCCTTTTTCCTTCCTTTCTTCCTTCCATCCTTCCTTCCTTTCTTGCTTTCCTCCTTCCTTCCTTCCTTCCTGTCTTTCTTTCCTATGTTTTCTCCCTTTTATTCTGAAACGTGTGGATTAAAGGCTCTTTGTGCTCCAGCCAGGCGTCAGGGCTGTGTCTCTGACGTGGGAGAACGAACGTCAGGACACTGGTCCACAAGAGACCTCCCAGCTCCACATAATATCAAATGGCGAAAATCTCCCAGAGATCTCCATCTCAACACCAAGACCCAGCTTCACTCAACAACCAGAAAGCTACAGTGCTGGACACCCTATGCCCAACAAATAGCAAGACAGAACTACAGCACCATCCATTAGCAGAGAGGCTGCCTAAAATCATAATAAGGCTACTGACACCCCAAAACACACCACCAGACGTGGACCTGCCCACGAGAAAGACAAGATCCAGCATCATCCACCAGAACACAGGCAATAGTCCCCCCAACCAGGAAACCTACTCAACCCACTGAACCAACCTTAGCCACTGGGGACAGACACCAAAAACAACAGGAACTACGAACCTGTAGCCTGCAAAAAGGAGACCCCAAACCAGTAAGCAAAATGAAAAGACAGAAAAACACACAACAGATGAAGGAGTAAGGTAAAAACCAACCAGACCTAACAAATGAAGAGGAAATAGGCAGCCTACCTGAAAAAAAATTCAGAATAATGATAGTAAAGATGATCCAAAATCTTGGAAATAGAATAGACAAAATGCAAGAAACATTTAACAAGGACATAGAAGAAATAAAAAGGAAGCAAGCAACGATGAGCAACACAAGAAATGAAATTAAAAATACTCTAGATGGGAAGAATCACAGAATAACTGAGGCTGAAGAACAGATAAGTGACCTGGAAGATAAAATAGTGGAAATAACTACTGCAGAGCAGAATAAAGAAAAAAGAATGAAAAGAACTGAGGACAGTCTCAGAGACCTCTGGGACAACATTAAACGCACCAACATTCGAATTATAGGGGTCCCAGAAGAAGAGAAAAAGAAAGGGACTGAGAAAATATTTGAAGAGATGATAGTTGAAAACTTCATTAATATCAGAAAGGAAATAGTCAATCAAGTCCACGAGGCACAGAGAGTCCCATACAGGATAAATTCAAGGAGAAACACGGCAAGACACATATTAATCAAACTATCAAAAATTAAATACAAAGAAAACATTAAAAGCAGCAAGGGAAAAACAACAAATAACACACAAGGGAATCCCCATAAGGTTAACATCTGATCTTTCAGCAGAAACTCTGCAAGCCAGAAGGGAGTGGCAGGACATATTTAAAGTGATGAAGGAGAAAAACCTACAACCAAACAAACCCAAAATAATTATGTAAATGATAATAGGAACATACATATTGATAATTACTTTAAATGTAAATGCATTAAATGCTCCCACCAAAAGACACAGACTGGCTGAATGGATACAAAAACAAGACCCATATAAATGCTGTCTACAAGAGACCCACTTCAGACCTAGGGACAAATACAGATTGAAAGTGAGGGGATGGAAAAAGATTTTCCATACAAATGGAAATCAGAAGAAAGCTGGAGCAGCAATTCTCATATCACACAAAATAGACTTTAAAATAAAGACTATTACAAGAGACAAGGAAGGACACTACATAATGATCAAGGGAGCGATCCATGAAGAAGATATAACAATTGTAAATATTTATGCAGCCAACATAGGAGCACCTCAATACATAAGGCAAATACTAAGCACCATAAAAGGGGAAATCAACAATAACACAATCATGGTAAGGGACTTAACACCCCACATTCCCCAATGGACAGATCATCCAAAATGAAAATAAATAAGGAAACACAAACTTTAAATGACACAATAAAGCAGATGGACTTAATTGATATTTATAGGACATTCCATGCAAAAAATACAGAATATACTTTTTTCTCAAGTGCTCATGGAACATTCTCCAGGATAGATCATATCTTGGGTCACAAATCTAGCCTTGGTAAATTTAAGAAAATTTAAATCGTATCAAGTATCTTTTCTGACCACAATGCTATGAGACTAGATATCAATTACAGGAAAAGACCTGTAAAAAATTCAAACACATGGAGGCCAAACAATACACTACTTAATAACGAAGTGATCACTGAAGAAATCAAAGAGGAAATCAAAAAATACTTAGAAACAAATGACAATGGAGACACGAAAACCTATGGGATGCAAAACAGGAAACATCTTGAATAAACAACATAAGTTTGCACCTAAAGCAACTAGAGAAAGAAGAACAAAAAAACCCCAAATTTAGCTGAAGGAAGAACTCATAACGATCAGATCAGAAATAAATGAAAAAGAAATGAAGGAAACAATAGCAAAGATCAATAAAACTATAAGCTGGTTCTTTGAGAAGATAAACAAAATTGATAAACCATTAGCCAGACTCATCAAGAATAAAAGGGAGAAGACTCAAATCAATAGAATTAGAAATGAAAAAGGAGACGTAACAACTGACACTGCAGAAATACAAAGGATCATGAGAGACTACTACAAGCA
>NC_041234.1:36958731-36982655 GCF_002837175.3 Physeter macrocephalus | reverse complement strand
AGATTACTACAAGCAACTGTATGCCAATAAAATGGACAACCTGGAAGAAATGGACAAATTCTTAGAAATGCACAAGCTGCCGAGACTGAACCAGGAAGTAATAGAAAATATGAACAGACCAATCACAAGCACCAAAATTGAAACTATGATTAAAAATCGTCCAACAAACAAAAGCCCAGGACCAGATGGCTTCACAGGCGAATTCTATCAAATATCCAGAGAAGAGTTAACACCTATCCTTTTCAAACTCTTACAAAAGATACAGAGGGAGCAACACACCCAAACTCATTCTATGAGGCCACCATCACCTTGATACCATAACCAGACATGACATCACAAAGAAAGAAAACTACAGGCCAATAACACTGATGAACATAGAAGCAAAAATCCTCAACAAAATACTAGCAAACAGAATCCAACAGCATATTAAAAGGATCATACACCATGATCAAGTGGGGTTTATTCCAGGAATGCAAGGATTCTTCAATATATGCACATCAATCAACGTGATACACTATATCAACAAACTGAGGGAGAAAAACCATATGATCATATCAATAGATGCAGAGAAAGCTTTTGACAAAATTCAACACCCATTTTTGATAAAAACCTTGCAGAAAGTAGGCATAGAGGGAACTTTCCTCAACATATTAAAGGCCATATATGACAAACCCACAGCCAGCATCATTCTCAATAGTGAAAAACTGAAACCATTTCCACTAAGATCAGGAACAAGACAAGGTTGCCACTCTCACCACTGTTATTCAATATAGTTTTGGAAGTCTAGCCTCAGAAATCAGAGAAGTAAAATAAATAAATGGAATTTAAATCTGAAAAGAAGAATTAAAACTATCACTGTTTGCATATGACATGATACTACATATAGACAATCCAAAAGATGTTACCAGAAAACTACTAGAGCTAATCAATGAATTTGGTAAAATAGCAGGATACAAAATTAATGCACAGAAATCTCTGGCATTCTTATACACTAATGATGAAAAATCTGAGAGTGAAATTAAGGAAACACTCCCATTTACCACTGCACCAAAAAGAATAAAATATCTAGGAATAAACCTACCTAAGGAGACAAAAGACCTGTATGCAGAAAATTATAAGACACTGATGAAAGAAATTAAAGATGATACAAATAGATGGAGAGATAGACCATGTTCTTGGATTGGAAGAATCAACATTGTGAAAATGACTCTACTACCCAACGCAATCTACAGATTCCATGCAATCCCTATCAAACTATCACTGTCATATTTTATAGAACTAGAACAAAAAAGTTCACAATTTGTATGGAAACACAAAAGACCCCGAATAGCCAAAGCAATCTTGAGAACGAAAAATGGAGCTGGAGGAATCAGGCCCCCTGACTTCAGATTATACTACAAGGCTACAGTAATCAAGACAGTATGGTACTGGCACAAAAACAGAAAGATAATAAACAAATGGGACGTAAGGAAACTTAAAAGCTTTTGCACAGCAACGGATACCATAAATATGACCAAAAGACAACCCTCAGAATGGGAGAAAATAGTTGCAAATGAAGCAACTGGCAAAGGATTAATCTCCAAATTTTATAAGCAACTCATGCAACTCAATAACAGAAAAACAAAAAATCCAATCCAAAAATGGGCAGAAGACCTAAATAGACATTTCTCCAAAGAAGATATACAGATTGCCAACAAACACATGAAAGAATCCTCAACATCATTAATCATTAGAGAAATGCAAATCAAAACTACAATGAGATATCATCTCACACCGGTCAGAATGGCCATCATCAAAAAATCTAGAAACAATAAATGCTGGAGAGGGTGTGGAGAAAAGGGATCCCTCTTGCACTGCTGGTGGGAATGTAAATTGATACAGCCACTATGGAGAGCAGTGTGGAGGTTCCTTAAGAAACTACAAATAAAACTACCATACGACCCAGCAATACCAGCACTGGGCATATACCCTGAGAAAACCATAATTCAAAAAGAGTCATGTACCAAAATGTTCATTGCAGCTCTATTTACAATAGCCAGGACATGGAAACAACCTAAGTGTCCATCATCAGATGAATGGATAAAGAAGATGTGGCACATATATACAATGGAATATTTCTCAGCCATAAAAAGAAATGAAACTTAGTTATTTGTAGTGAGGTGGATGGACCTGGAGTCTGTCATACAGGGTGAATTAAGTTCGAAGGAGAAAAACAAATACTGTATGCTAACACATATATATGGAATCTAAGAAAAAGAAATGTCATGAAGAGACTAGGGGTAGGACGGGAATAAAACCCAGACCTCCTAGAGCATGGACTTGAGGATATGGTGAGGGGGAAGGGTAAGCTGTGACGAAGTGAGAGAGTGGCATGGACATATATACACTACCAAACGTAGGGTGGATAGCTATTGGGAAGCAGCCGCATGGCACAGGGAGATCAGCTAGGTGGTTTGTGACCACCTAGAGGGGTGGGATAGAGAGTGTGTGAAGGAGGGAGACTGAAGAGTGAAGAGATATGGGAACATAAGTATATGTATAACTGATTCCCTTTGTTGTAAAACAGAAAGTAACACACCATTGTAAAGCAATTACACTCCAATAAAGATGTTAAAAGAATAAAAAATTAAATGCAGTAAATTCCAGGAAGGTGATATTAGAAAAAATAGCAGAGTAATACAGCACCAATTATTAAATTGAGAAAAAAAACTGTCTCAATCAACTTTTCCAGAACTCTGGGATGTAGCCAAAAATTTACAACTAGGAGAAAGATTAATGAATATAAAAGTGGCTGCATTGTGGTAAGAAAGTACTGTGGCACCTTAAAATGCCTGCCTGCCATCCTTCAACCTCAGAGTTGCAGGGCCTATGGAGTTAGCAGCCTGCACTCCTGGTACAAGTTCCTAGTGCAAAAGGAAGTAATACAGACCTTGTTCTCAAGGAATTGTGTTTGACTGTTTTAGTTTGTCTGGTGGAAACCTGAAAGAACAGTGAAAGGGCTTGTCATTGTTTCATCTGGCTCTCAGCATTCCCAAGGCTGAGGCATCTTCCCAAGCAACATTTGTTGAAAGCATTTATAGGTAAACGCATTGGTCATGCAAAGTGAGACTAGGGTTAACTGTCAGAGGAAGCAATAGGACCATGAAAGATCTGGAAAGGAAGAGGTTGGGAAAGGACATATATGGTGGAATAAGAGATTTTAAAAGCTACTCTGTATACTGAGGAATCATGAAACCATGCACATGACAGTGGCTGCATGCATGTTCAGAAAAGTCCTGAGAAATCCCCATTTTTCACCTCTGGTTAACCTTCATGCTCTAGGCATGCAGGAAGCCTAAGGGAGAATTGTAAATGGACAGGGTAAATGTTGAAGGAGTACCCCCAAAACAAATATCCAATCTGCAAATACTGAAAAGTATTTTCCCCTTGTTCTTTATTTCTTTATCTGTACTTTTTTTCTTTTCTTCTTTGGCTCCAGATATTTAAGGCAATTCTGTGAAAATACTAACTGACAACTAAGCCAATGAAACACAGACTTCAGTGATCACATATGACAGAGAATATAACATTTATGGGAGAATTTAGAAAGAATTCAGAAAAAACTAAACACACATCTAGGCAAGAGGAACAGTGAGAAAAGTACTGAGAATGACTTAATCTTTCACCTCGTGCAGATCTTTTGGCTCAGGGCAAGTTTAGCTAGTCAGTGAAGCACCATCCCTGCAGAGCCAGTCTGCAAAAATTTGAAAACATGGCTGTTTTCTCTTTTGCATTTTTGGTGTTATTTGTTTGGTTATGTGTTTCAGCTTCTGGCAAACCTAGAAACCTGTCAAAAGATTAGCTGACCTAAAAGAAGTGAAACTTCAGTGAGCATACCAGAACAAGAAATAATCTTTGTAAAAGAGTTTGTCAAAGTCTCAAAATAAACTACTGCAGTCTTCAACAATCAAAAAATAAATGAACAGAAACTCATGGAAAGGAGAAGAATCTGATTTCCATAGTTATCACATTATGTGTATTAAATGTCCAATTTTCACAAAACATCACAAGGCATACAAACAGGAGAAGATGGCTCATTCAAAGGAACACAGCAGGAAACATCCCTGAGGAAGGCCAGCCATTGGACTTACTAGACAAAAACTTTAAAATATCTTCTTAAATATGCTCAAAGAGCCATGGGAAAACACAAAGAACTAAACAAATCAGAACAATGATATATGAAAAAAATAAAATTAGCAACAAAGAGATGGAAACTATATATAAAAAAAAGCAAACAGCAATTGTCAAGTTGAAAAGTATAATAACTGAAATAAAAATTTTACTAGAGGGGTTCAACAGCAGATTTGAGCAGACAGAAGAATCAATGAACTGAAGAGAAGTCAATTAAAATTATGAAGTCTGAGGAGCAGAAAGAAAAAAAGGATGAAGAAAAGTGAACACAGCCTAAGGACTTTGTGGAACACCAAAAAATGGAACTATAATATGCATTTTGGGAATCCCAAAAAGGAGAAGAGAGAGAGAACAGAGCAGAAAATTTATTTCAAGAAATGTTGGCTGAAAACTTCTCAAATTTGATGAAATACAAGAATATAAAAATCCAAGAAGCTCAATTAACTCCAAGTAAGATAAAGCCAAAGAGACAAACACTGAAACATTAAAATCTAATTATTAAAGACAAAGAGACAATCTGGAAAGCAGCAAGAAAAAAGCAAATTGTCATGTACAAGGGATTCTCAATATGATTATAAGCTGATTTCTCATCAGAAACATTGGAGGCCAGAAGGCAGTCAGATGATATATTTAAAGTATGGTAGGTGGGGGTCTGTCAACAAACAGCAGGTATTATTATAATCTTGATCTGTGACTTCATTTTATTTTCAAAAGAATTTAAAAGACAAATGCACAAAAATTAAATATAAATCTGTTATTTGGTACACAATGTATATAAAGTTGTAATTTGTGACATTAATAACATAAGGAGGGAGATGGCTTTAAAGCAGTAGAAATTCTGTACTCAATTGAAGTTAAGTTAGTATCCATTGAAATTAGACAGTTATAACTTTAGGATATTATATGTAATCCTCATGATAACCACAAAGAATATATCTAAAAAACTACAGATAAGGCAAATGAGAAGAAAATTAAAATGCATCAGCACAAAAATTCAAATAATCACAAAAGAAGTTAGAAATTGAGGAAATGAGGGCCAAAAAAGTTGAGACATAAGGAAAAAGCAAATGGCAGAAGTAAGTTATTTCTTATCAGCAATTGCATTAAATATAATGGGTTATTCTTTCCAATCAAAAGGCATATATTAGCAAAGTGGATTAAAAAAACACTATCAAACTATATGCTTCAGACACACTTTAAATAAAAAGACACACATAGGTTAAAACTAAAAGGATGGGAAAATATAGTCCATGTAAATAATAACCACAGGGGAGCTGTGATGGCTACACTAATATCAGGCAAAATAGACTTTAAGTCAAAAGCTGTCACAAGAGGCAAAGAAGTGCATTATATATTGATAAATGGATCAATTTACCAAGAAAATATAACAATTATAATCATATATTCACCAAATATCAGAAACCCAAATTATATGAGGCAAACATTAACAGAATTGAAGAGAAAAACTGTCCTAAAATAAGAGTTGGAGACTTCAATATCCCATTCATAATAACTGATAAAACAACCAGACAGACAATCATTAAAGAAATAAAGGGGGCTTCCCTGGTGGCGCAGTGGTTGCGCGTCCGCCTGCTGATGCAGGGGAACCGGGTTCGCGCCCCGGTCTGGGAGGATCCCACGTGCTGCGGAGCGGCTGGGCCCGTGAGCCATGGCCGCTGGGCCTGCGCGTCCGGAGACCGTGCTCCACAACGGGAGAGGCCACAACAGAGGAAGGCCCGCATACCACAAAAAAAAAAAAAAAAAAAAAAGAAATAAAGGAATTGAACAATTCCACAAACCAAAAAGAAAGAAGACTCAAATTACTAAACAGTAGGGGCATTAAAGTAAATCTTATAGAAATAAAAAAAATTTATGAGAAAATTGTGGAAAAAAATTGTACACCAATATATTAAATAAAATATATGATTGAATAAACTTCTTAAAACACAGAAACTACCACAATTGACTCAAGAAGAAATAGTAAATGTGAATAAACCTACAACAAGAAATTGAGTCATTAATCAAAAGCCTTTCAACAAAGAAAAACTGAGAACCAGATGGCTGCACATGTGAATTCTGCCAAAACTTTAAAGAAAATTAACATCAATACTCCTCAAATGGAAGAGGAGGGAACACTTCCTAACTCATTCTATGAGGCCAGTATTTCTCTGATAACAAAGCCAGATAAACACATCAGAAGAAAATAAAACTACAAACTAATATCCCTTATGAATATTAATAGAAGAATCCTAAACAAAATACTAGGAAACCAAATTCAGCAGTATATCAAAAAGATACAGATGAAGACCAAGTGGAATTTCTCCCCAGAACACAATAATGATTCAAGTACAAAATAAAACTGTAATACATTAAGAGAAGGGGGGAATGTGAAACACACAAAATCATTTCAATTGTTGCAGAAAAAGCATTTGACAAAATTTAACACTCCGTCATAATAAAAGCATGAAACAAATGAGGAATAGAAGGAAACTTGCTTAACATGATAAAGAAATTATATGAAAACCCCACAGGTAACATCATAGTTAAGATCAGAAACAAGATAAGAATTCCTAATTTCTTCACTTCTATTAAACACAGTATTGCAAGTTCTAGCTGGAGCAATTAGGCAAATAAAAGAAATAAAAGACATCCAAATTGGAAAGGAAGAAGTAAAACTATCTCTATTCACTTAAGACATGATCTTGCATACAGAAAATCCCGAAGAATTCACAAAAAGACTACTAGTGCTAATAAGTGAATTCAGAAAAGGACACAAGATTTATACTCAAAAATCAGTTGTATTTATACACTAGCAATGAAGAATCCAAAAATAAAATTAAGAAACAAGTCCTTTTACAAACACATTGAAAATAATAAGATACTTGGGAATGCATTTAACCAAGGAGGTGCAAAACTTGTGCACAGAAAAGTTCAAAACATTGCTGAAAGCAATTAAAGAGACCTAAATAAATAGAAAACATTCCATGCTTATGGATTAGAAGGTTTAATATTGTTAAGATGTCAATTCTACTTGAAGTATCTATAGATTTAAAGTAATCCCTATCAAATTCCCAATGATATTATCTTTGCATATATAGAAAAACACTTCCTAAAATTTATATGGACTCTCAAGGGACCCCAAATAGTCAAAACAATTTCCAGAAAAAAATTGGAGATTTCACACTTACTAATTTCAAAACTTACTACAAAGCTAGAGTAATAAAAAAGAGTGTGGTATTGGCACCAAAGACTTATAAATAGACCAGTGGACTACAATAAAGAGATCAGAAATAAATCTCACACATACAGTCAAATCATTTCAACATGAGTTCCAAGACCATTTAATAGAGAAACAATAGTATTCAACAATTGGTGCAGGGAAAACAGCATATCCAAATGTAAAAAAAAAAAAAAAGTGAAGTTGGAACTTTACCTTACACCATATTAAAAAATTAACTTAAAATAGATCAAAGCCCTAAACATAAGAGCTAAAACTAAAACTCGTAGAGGAAAACATAGGAGAAAACTTCATGACAGATTTGGCAATAACTTCTTGTACACAACAACAAAAGCACAAACAAGAAAAATATAGATAAATTGGACTTTAAAATTTAAAAAAAACTTTAATGCACTATCAACAGAGTGAAAAGGTAACCTATGCAATGGGAGAAAATATCTGCAAATCATATATCTGACAAGAGATTAATATCTAGACTATATAAAGAATACCTACAACTAAAACAATAAAAAAGCAGTCTGATAAAAAATGGACAATAAAAAATAGACAAATGAGAGTACAGAAATAACTTCTCTGTTAACAATAAAATATAAATTCTTTACTCAAAGTCCAGAGCAAAAAACAAACAAAAAACTTACTGCAAAGCTACAGTAATCAAAACAGTGTGATACTGGCATAAGGACAGACATATGAACAAATGGAATAGAACAGAGAATGCAGGAATACATCCATATATGTTATGCTCAATTGATTTTTGACAAGGTGTCAAGACCATTTGATTGGGAAAGAATTATCTGTTTAATAATGCTGATGCAACTGTAAGTTGACATATAAAAGAAGTTAGACTCTTATCTCATACTACATCTAAAAATTGATTCAAAATGGATCAAAGGCCTAAACATAAAAACTATAAAACTGTCAGAATAGACATGGGGGTAAACCTCCATCAGTTTTTATTTAACAGTGGAATTTTAGAAATAACATCAAAAGCAAAGCAACAAAAGAAAAATAGATAAATTTGATTTCATGAAAATCAAATCTTTTGTACATCAATGAACACTATGAAGAAACTGAAAAGACAACTTACAGAATGGGAGAAAACACTTGTAAATTACTGTTATGGGCTGAATTGTGTCCTCCCAAAATTCATATGTTAAAGTCCTAACTCCCAGTACCTCAGAATGTGACTGTATTAGGAGATAGGGCCTTTAAAGTGGTGATTAAATTAAAATGAGGCCCTTAAGGTGTGCCCTAATCCAATATCACGGGTGTCCTTATAAGAAGAAGAAATTATGACACATAAAAAGAGCTAACAGGTGCATCAAATGTTTCTTTGGTTTTATAGGTTGTCTCCCCGTGATGCCAGATGGGATCAGCACAGCTCCAGGTGCTAGTTGCTAATGCCTATAAAATACCATGCACCCCCCCCCAAAGGAGAATCATTTAAGAGTTCTTTGGACTTCATCTTCAAAAGTAGCCAAAGAATTCAAGAGACAGGCTATCCCAGAAAATCTTTTGCAGTTAGTGAAATTAGGGTATAACTAAGAACATTCAGAATATTACACACACAGTTTAGGTGATCTTGATATAGTGGTGGGACAGCAGTGATTATAAGATGAAAGCATTTAACATGTACATGCTCTGTTGGGAGAGACTAAAGGGAAATAGGTGTTCAGCCTAGAAAAACATTTCTCAGTGGATTTCCTATGAAGGCAATGTGTCTTGGGTTTAACTTTGAAACAAATTTAAAAATTTAAAAACTGACTTACTAGCATTTTTGGATTTCAGATTGAGACCCATGTAAAAGCAATGTTTTATTCTGTGACTCAGCCTATTCTTTTATAAGTGAAAGTTTCAGAGAAGAATAATTGGGGGTAACAGGATGCAATCAGATGTTTTGGTGTTTTTCTTTTAAGTTTCCCACTAAATTGATCTTATACCCCTCTAACTGGTTGACAGGTTTTGGTAACTACAGATATGATGGGAATAGGGAAAAATAAATTATGGATAAAAATGGGTCCAGGCATCAGGAAGCTATGGTTTCTCAAGTAGCTGCTTTAGTCATTAAAGCCTAAATGTTCATTCTCTTAAAAAAAAAAAGGAGCTAACAGGAATGTGAGCATACAGAGGAAGGATACTGTCAGGACACAGTGAGGAGGTAGCCATCTGTAAGCCAAGGAGAGAGGCCTCAAGAAATCAAACCTCGGGCTTCCCTGGTGGCGTAGTGGCTGAGAGTCTGCCTGCCGATGCAGGGGACACGGGTTCGTGCCCCGGTCCAGGAGGATCCCACATGTCACGGAGCGGCTAGGCCCATGAGCCATGGCTGCTGAGCCTGCGCATCTGAAGCCTGTGCCTCCGCAATGGGATAGGTCACAACAGTGAGAGGCCCACGTACCGCAAAAAAACAAACAAACAAAAAAAAACAAACAAAAAAACAAACCTCCTGGCACCTTCACCTCCGACTTCTATCCTCCAGAACTGTGAGAAAATTAAATTTCTTTTGTTTAAACTACTTAGTCTGTAGTATTTTATTATGGCAGCCCTAGCAATTTAATACAATCAAATATCTGATAATGGTCTTGTATCCAGTAAATATATAAAGAACTCTTACAACTCGAAAACAAAAAAGACAAACAATCAAATTGCAAAATAGGTAAAGGACTTCAGTAGATGTTTCTCCAAAGAAGATAGACAAATGACCAAAACACAGATGAAAAAGTGTTCAATAACACTAGTCATTAAGGAAATACAAATCACAACTACAGTGAGATACATTTCATACCTCTTAGGTAGCTAGAAACAGAAAACATGGAAAATAGCAAATGTTGGCAAGGATGTGGAGGAATTTGAATGCTTGACATTGCTAATGGGAATGTAAATGGGTGTGGCCACTGGGGAATAATCTGGCAGTTCCCCAAAAAGTTAAACATAGAATTCCCATATGACCCAGCAATTCCACTCTTAGGTATAAACCCCGAAGAATTTAAAATAAGTGTTCAAATAAAAGTGTGTACACAGGGCTTCCTTGGGGGCACAGTGCTTAAGAATCCACCTGCCAATGCAGGGGACATGGCTTTGAGCCCTGGTCTGGGAAGATCCCACATGCTGTGGAGCAACTAAGCCCGTGAGACACAACTACTGAGCCCGCATGCCACAGCTACTGAAGCCCACATGCCTAGAGCCTGTGCTCTGAAACACGAGAAGCCACTGCAATGAGAAACCCGTACACTGCAATGAAGAGTAACCCCCACTTGCCACAACTAGAGAAAGCCCACACACACAACAGACCCAATGCCGCCAAAATAAAATAAATAAAAATTTTAAAAATGTGTACACAAATGTTCATAGTAGCACTATTCACAATAGCTAAAATGTGGAAACATCAAAATGTCTACCATTATACTGATTAATGTATAAAGAAAGTGTTATATATTTATGTGATGGAATAGTCAGCTATGAAAAGGAATTCATGCTACAACATGAATGAATCTTGAAAACATTATAAGTGAAAAGAAAACAGACATATAAAGTCACATATTATGTTTCCATTGATATGAAATATCCAAAATAAGTAAGTCCATAGAGACAAGATACAGATTAATGGTTAGGGTAAGAGGTGAGTGGGGAAGGGAGACAGACTGGTTAATAGATAGAGAATTCCCTTTTGGGGTGACAAGAATGTTTTGTAATGAGATAGATATGATGGTTGCACAACACTGAATACACTAAATGCCACTGAATCTGGCACTTTAAAATGACCAATTTTGTTATGTGAATTTCACCTCAATAAAAATAAATTCAGCAAATTCCAACAACATGGATGAATCTCACAAACATAATGGTGATTAATGAAGCCAGACACAAAAAATAAACCCTTGATTATTCTATTTATATAAAGTTCAAAAACAGGCAAAACTTCTGTTAGAAGTCAAAATAGTGGTAACACTTAAGAAATAATGACTGGAAGGGGCATGAGAGTCTTCTGGGGTGCTAGTAATATTTGTTTCCTTATCTGTGTGCTCATTTAGGTGGATTTGTTCACTTTTTGAAAATTAATTGAGCTGTAGGGTATTTTTCTGTATGTATGTTATACTTCAATTAAAATTGTGCCTAAATAAGTGTCGTGAGTTACTTGAAATTGGAGATTTTTAAGTTCTGTGACAGATAAAATTGAAGCATCAGGTGGGTGTTTTGAGATGATCTTTCATAGTCTAAGTAATCTGTGACTCTATGATTTGCTTCAAATCACAGACGTAGCAACTATAACAGTTTGAAAGATTTAGGGTAAGGTCTGCATGTCTTGAGGGAAGGCTAGTTGGCCTACTCCACAAGGCTTTCCAGACTGGCATTATCTAGGTGAACACACTGAGGTCAAGGGCCTTTCCTCTCCCTGTAGATCTGGATACTTGATTGAATGAGTTAGTGCTTTAGGTTTCATGGTGCTCAGAAGTCTATCCGGCTGACAGAAGTTAGAGGGTAGTGATGTATTTACACTAGTGTCCCTGTTTTCAAATTTATGATATGAAATATAGCTCATGGAAGGGCATCCTTATTGCCCCTTCCTGATCAGTTCATTTTTTCCTAGTCTGAATGATTCTTTGAGAGTATAAATTCAAAACTAGGGGAGTGAATTATATGATTTTAACATCTAATGGAATTGGGATCTGATAACATTAAATGCCAAAACAGAGATTTATGGGTGAAGGTATTGTCTCCCCTAATGGGCACTGTCTCTTGCCTCAGTGAATCTCTTTCGTGCTTCTTTGACTCACCAAACCATCTGAGTGACATATTATACATTCTCCAAATAGACATGTTAAATACTTCACTTAATCGCAGCCTTGGAATCTATTAGTCCCATCCAATCTCATCTATTATGTTTTGATATAATAGTTTTATCTCTCAGGGTAACTATTTTCCAACCAGGGAGTTAACCAGGTGCTCTGGTAACAGAGTTAAGATCCTAGGGGACATAGTTGAATAACATGAACTGTCTATCGAACATGATCAGGAGTGTGATGAGTCATGACCAAAGGAACACTAGAAGCCAAACTGGGGATGCTAACGTCCTTCCTCAGTAAAAAGAGGTTTTATGGGGGGGACAACAAAATAAGAACTCTTCTCCTCAGTTTCTACTGGGAAAAATATATAAGAATCCAAAATAGAGGGGAAAATTACATCTACTGAACTGTAGAAGGTAATAAATGAAGACAATACTAAAACATCCCCTAAGATGAGGGAGAGGTGGAAGCCTGAGTGAGCTTCCAGAGCAACAGAGAACACTTAATTTGATGTTTGACACTATCTCCCCTATGCTCTCCCTCAACCCCGTAACATTCATCAAGAAAAGTTGAGATAGATTCTGGAAAAGAAGTTGGAAAACACTCCACTAAGCAGGGACATGTTTTCTTCCTAGAATTAGCCTAGGAATAAGGGGGACAATGACAAAAATCTCAGGACTTGGGCAACACAATTAAAATATCACATGCAGATCAGTAGATCATGGTATGTCCAAATTGGTCTCAATTATTTAAGTGGGGTTTGTTGCCTGATACTTCTCCCTAGACCAGTTGGCTACATTCCACGGAAGAAGAGAGGAGGGTCCTGAAAACTGACTTTCATGATTTCTGAGTTTCCCATACCAGCTGTATACTAATCAATCTGGAGTTATGAATATAAGTAATTGATAAAAACTCATTAGATGTTTGAGGAGAATGAAAAATCAAACAAATAATTCTAAGTGCACAAATTCTAAGTGAAATATTAGTGAATCAAATCCAGGAGCATACTTCGAGAATACACTATAGTGAAGTAGAATTTAGGCCAAAAGCACAAGGATGAGTCAACAAACCAATAATGTAATTCAACACATTAATATGTAAAAAAATGTCATATGATTATTCTGAGTTACCCCCTAAAATTAACAAAATTCAACGTTTATAAATGAATTGAAAAAAAAATTCTGAAATTAAAAAAAAAATTCTTTAACATGATAGTTAGCATTTATAAGAAGTCACCTGCAAGTATATTTAAAGATGATACACCAAATCCATTTCTAGTAAAGTCAGGAACAAGACCAGGTTGTCAATTATTCCCACTGTTATGCAACATTGTTCTGAAAGTTCAAACCCTAACAATAAAAGTACAATAAATATATAAAGAATATTATAAAACAACTGAGATACATAAAACTAGACAAATGGAGAAACAATATTCCTCAGGGGAAAATCCAGTCCTGCAAAAATATCAATTCTCTCTACATCAAACTACATATTTAATGAAATTCTTCTCAAAATCCAATAGGATTTTGGGGGTATATTATATTCATTCTAAACTTCCTCTGGAAGAAAAAAATGAAGAATTGGTCAAGAAGATTTAGCAGAGACCTTCAAGATGGCAGAGGAGTAAGACGTGGAGATCAACTTCCTCCCCACAAATACATCAGAAATACATCTACATGTGGAACAACTCCTACAGAAAACCTATTGAACGCTGGCAGAAGACCTCAGACTTCCCAAAAGGCAAGAAACTCCCCACATACCTGGATAGGGCAAAAGAGAAAAGGAAAAACAGAGACAAAAACATAAGGACGGAATCTGCACCACTGGGAGGGAGCTGTGAAGGAGAAAAAGTTTCCACACACTAGGAAGCACCTTCACTGGTGGAGACGGAGGGTGGTGGTGGGGAAGCTTCAGAGCCACGGAAGAGAGTGCAGCAATAGGGTTGCAGAGGGCAAAGTGGAGAGACTCCCACACAGAGGATTGGTGCTGACCAGCACTCACCAGCCTGAGACTCTTGTCTGCTCACCTCCAGGATGGAAGGGGGATGGGAGCTGAAGCTCCGGCTTCGCAGGTCAGATCCCAGGGAGTGGACTAAGGTTGGCTGTGTGAACACAGCCTGAAGGGGGCTAGTGTGCCACAGCTAGCCGGGAGGGAGTCTGGGAAAAAGTCTGGAACTGCCTAAGAGGCAAGAGACAGTTGTTTTAGGGTGCATGATGAGAGGGGATGAAGAGCACCGCCTAAACGAGTTCCAGAGACTGGCACAAGCCATGGCTATCAGCACGGACATCAGAGACGGGCATGAAACACTAAGGCTGCTGCTGCAGCCACCAAGAAACCTGTGTGCAAGCACAGGCCACTATCCAAACCTCCCCTCCTGGGAGGCTGTGCAACCCGCCACTGCCAGGGTCCCAAGATCCAGGGACAACTTTCCAGGGAGAACACACAGTGCACTGCAGGCTGTTGCAATGTCATGTTCTCGACTCTGCTGCCGCAGGCTCTCCCCACATTCTATACTGATACATAACCCCTGAGTGAGCGAGAGCCCTCTACTCAGCTGCTACTTTAACCCTGTCCTGTCTAAGCGAAGAAGAGAGGCCCTCAGGCAACCTAAACACAGAGGCGGGGCCAAGTACAAAGTTAAACCCCTGGAGCTGTGCGAACAAAGAGAGGAAGCGGAAATTTCTCCCAGCAGCCCCAGGAGCAGTGGAATAAATCTCCACAATCAACTTGATGTACCCTGCATCTCTGGAATACCTGAATAGAAAACGAACCATCCCAAAATTGAGGCAGTGAGTTTGGGAGCAACTGTAGACTTGGGGTTTGTTTTCTACATCTAATTTGTTTCTTGTCTTATGTTTATCATAGTTTATAAATTAGAGTTTATTATCATTGGTAGATGTGTTTATTAATTTGGTTGCCCTCTTACTTTTATATATATATATATTTCCTTTTTCTCTTTCTGTGAGTGTGTATGTGTATGCTTCCTTCTGTGATTTGGTCTGTACAGTTTTGCTTTTACCATTCGTCCCAGCGTTCTCTCTGTTTTTTATTCTTTTAATACTTAAAAAATTTTTAATTCTACATAATTTTTTAATTTTAATAATTGATTTATTTTATTTTTCTTTCCTTCATTCTTATTTTCTCCTTTTATTCTGAGCCATGTGGCTGACAGGGTTTTGGTGTTCTGGCTGAGTATCAGGCCTGTGTTTCTGAGGTGGGAGAGCTGAGTTCAGGACATTGGTCCACCATGGACCTCCCAACTCCATGTAATAGCAAACAGCAAAAGCTCTCCCAGAGATCCCCATCTCAACACTAAGACCCAGCTCCACTCACCAAGCGGCAAGCTACAGTGCTGGACACCCTATGCCAAAAAACTGGCAAGACAGGAAGACAACTGCACCCATTAGCAGAGAGGTGGCCTAAAATTATAATAAGTTCAGAGACCCCCAAAACACACCATTGGACGCAGTCCTGCTCACCACAAAAAGATCCAGCCTCATCCAACAGAAAACAGGCACTAGTCCCCTCAACCAGAAGCCTACACAACCAACTGAACCAACCTTAGCCACTGGGGACAGACACCAAAAACAACAGGAACTACGAACCTGAAGCCTGCAAAAAGGAGACCCCATACACAGTAAGTTAAGCAAAATGAGAAGACAGAGAAACACACTGCAGATGAAGGAGCAAGGTAAAAACACACCAGACCAAACAAATGAAGAGCAAATAGGCAGTCCACCAAAAAGAGAATTCAGAGTAATGATAGTAAAGATGATACAAAATCTTGGAAATAGAATGGAGGAAATACAGGAAATGTTTAACAAGGACCTAGAAGAACTAAAGAGCAAACAAACAATGATGAACAACACAATAAATGAAATTAAAAATTCTCTAGAAGGAATAAATAGCAGAAAACCGGAGGCAAAAGGATGGATAAGTGAACTGGAAGACAAAATAGTAGAAATAACTACCACAGAGCAGAATAAAGAAAAAGGAATGAAAAGAATTTAGGACATGTTCAGAGATATATGGGACATTAAACGTAACAACATTCAAATTATAGGGCTACCGAAAGAAGGAGAAAAAAAAGGGACTGAGAAAATATTTGAAGAGATTATAGTTGAAAACTTCCCTAATACTGGAAATGAAATATTCAATCAAGTCCAGGAAGGTCAGAGATTCCCATACAGGATAAATCCAAGGAGAAAGATGCCAAAACACATATTAATCAAAGTATCAAAAATTAAATACAAGGAAAAAATATTAAAAGCAGCAAGGAGGAAACAACATATGACATACAAGGGTATCCACATAGGTTTAACAGCTGATCTTTCATCAGAAACGCTGCAAGCAGAAGGGAGTGGCAGGACATATATAAAGTGATGAAAGGGGAAAACCTACAACCAAGATAACTCTACCAAGCAAGGATCTCATTTAGATTCAACAGAGAAATTAAAAGCTTTACAAACAACTATAAGCTAAGAGAATTCAGCACCACCAAATCAACTTTACAACAAATGCTAAAGGAGCTTCTTTAGGCAGGAAACACAAGAGAAGGAAAAGGCCTACAATAACAAACCGAAAACAATTAAGAAAATGATAATAGGCACACACATATCCATAACTGTCTTAAATATAAATGGATTAAATGCTCCAAGCAAGACATAAACTGGCTGAATAGATACAAAAATAAGAGCCGTATACACGCTGTTGACAAGAGACCCACTTCAGATCTAAGTACACATACAGACTGAAAGTGAGGGGATGGAAAAAGATATTCCATGCAAATGGAAATCAAAAGAAAGCTGGAGTAGCAATTCTCACATCAGACAAAATACAGTTTAAATTAAACACTATTACAAGAGGCAAAAAGGACACTACATAATGATCAGGGATCAATCCAAGAAGGAGATATAACAATTGTAAATATTTATGCACCCAACATAGGAGCACCTCAATACATAAGGCAAATGCTAACAGCCAGAAAAGGGGAAATCAACAATATCACAATCATAGTAGGGGACTTTAACACCCCACTTTCACCAATGGACAGATCATCCAGAATGAAAATAAATAAGGAAACACAAGCTTTAAATGACACATTACAAAAGATGGACTTAATTGATATATATAGGACATTCCATACAAAAACAACAGAATACACTTTCTTCACAAGCACTCATGGAACGTTCTCCAAGATAGATCATATCTTGGGACACAAATCAAGCCTTGGTAAATTTAAGAAAATTGAAATCGTATCAAGTATCTTTTCCTACTACACCACTATGAGACTAGATATCAATTACAGGAACAAATCTTTAAAAAATACAAACACATGGAGGCTAAACAATACACTGCTAGATATCCAAGAGATCACTGAAGAAATCAAAGGGGAAATTGAAAAATACCTAGGGAAAAAATGACAAAGAAAACACTACAACCCAACACCTTGGGAGCAAAAGCAGGTCTAAAAGGGAAGTTTATAGCAATATAATCCTACCTCAAGAAACAAGAAACATCTCAAATAAACAACCTAACCTTACACCTAAAGCAATCAGAGAAAGAAGAACAAAAATCCCCCAAAGTTAGAAGAAGGAAAAAAAATCATAAAGATCAGATCAGAAATAAATGAAAACAAAATGAAGGAAACAATAACAAACATCAATAAAACTAAAAGCTGGTTTTTGAAAAGATAAACAAAATTGATAAACTGTTAGTGAGACTCATCAAGAAAAAAAGGAAGAAGACCCAAATCAATAGAATTAGAAATGAAAAAGGAGAGGTAAAAACTGACAATGCAGAAATACAAAGGATCATGAGAGATTACTACAAATAACTCTATGCCCGTAAAAGGGACAACATGAAAGAAATGGACAAATTCTGAGAAAAGCACAACCTTCTGAGACTGAATCAGGAAGAAATAGAAAATATAAACAGACCAATCACAAACACTGAAATTCAGACTGATTGGAAATCTTCCAACAAACTAAAGCCAAGGACCTGATGGCTGCACAGGTGAACTCTATCAATTATTTACAGAAGAACTAACACCTACCCTTCTCAAACTCTTCCAAAATATAGCAGAGGGAGGAACACTACCAAACTCATTCTACGAGGCCACGATCACCCAGACACCAAAATCAGACAAAGATGCCACAAAGAAAGAAAACTACAGGCCAATATCAGTGATGAACATACATGCAAAAATCATAAACAAGATACTAGTCAACAAAATCCAACAGCACATTGAAAGGATCATACACCATGATCAAGGGGGTTTATGCCAGGAATGCAAGGATCTTCAATATAGGCAAATCAATGTGATAAACCATATTTAAAAATTGAAGAGAAAAACCATATAATTACCTCAATAGATGCAGAAAAAATTTCGAAAATATTCAACAGCCGCTTATGATAAAAACTCTCCAGAACGTAGGCATAGTGGGAACTTACCTCAACATAATAAAGACCATATATGACAAATGCACAGTGAACATCATCCTCAATGGTGAAAAACTGAAACCATTTCCTCTAAGATCAAAAACAAGACAAAGCTCTCCACTCTTAGCACTATTATTCAACATAGTTTTAGCCACAGAAATCAAAGAAGAAAAAAAAAATAAAAGGAATCCAAATCTGAAAAGAAGTAAAACTGTCACTGCAGATAACATGATAATATACATAGAGAATCCTAAGGATGCTACCAGAAAACTGCTAGAGTTAATCAATGAATTTGGTAAAGTAGCAGGATACAAAATAAATGTGCAGAAATCTCTTGCATTCCTATACACTAATGATGAAATACCTGAAAGAGAAATAAAGAAAACACTCCCATTTACCATTGCAATAAAATACCTAGGAATAAACCTACCTAAGGAGACAAAAGACTTGTATGAAGAAAACTATAGGACACTTATGAAAGAAATTAAAGACGATACAAACAGATGGAGAGATATACCATGTTCTTGGGTTAGAAGAATCAACCTTGTGAAAATGACCCTACTACCCAAAGCAATCTACAGATTCAATGCAATCCCTATCAAACTACCAATGGCATTTTTAACACACTAGAACAAAAAATTTCACAATTTGTATGGAAACACAAAGACCCCAAATAGCCAAAGTAATCTTGAGGAAGAAAAACGGAGCTGGAGGAATTAAGCTCCCTGACGTCAGACTATACTACAAAGCTACAGTAATCAAGACAGTATGTTACTGTCAGAAAAGCAGAAATATAGTTCAATGGAACATTATGGAAAGCCCAAAGATAAACCCAGGCTCATATGGTCACCTTATTTTTGATACAGGAGGAAAGAATATACAATGCAGAAAAGACAGCCTCTTCAATAAGTGGTGCTGAGAGAACTGGACAGCTACATGTAAAAGAATGAAATTAGAACACTCCCTAATACCATACACAAAAATAATCTCAAAATGGATTAAATATCTAAATGTAAGTGTAGACCCTATAAAAGTCTTGGAGGGAAACATAGGCAGAACAGTCTATGACATAAATCGCAGCTAGATCCTTTTTGACCCACCTACTAAGGAAATGGAAATAAAAACGAAAATAAACAAATGGGACCTAATGAAACTTAAAAGTTTTTGCACAGCAAAGGAAAACATAAACAAGATGAAAAGATAACCTTAAGAATGGGAGAAAATATTTTCAAATGAAGCAACTGACAAAGGATTAGTCTCCAAAATTTACAAGCAGCTCATGCAGGTCAATATCTAAAAAACAAAAACCCAATCCAAAAATGGGCAGAAGACCTAAATAGAAATTTCTCCAAAGAAGATATACAGATTGCCAGTGAAGACATGAAAGGATGCTCAACATCACTAATCATTAGAGAAATGCAAATCAAAACTACAATGAGGTATGACTTCACACCTGCCAGAATGGCTATCATCAAATAATCTACAAATAATAAATGCTGGAAAGGGTGTGGAGTAAAGGGAACAATATTTCACTGTTCATGGGAAAGTAAATTGATACAGCCTCTATGGAGAATAGTACAGAGGTTCCTTAAGAAACTAAAAGTAGAAGTACCATATGACCCAGCAATCCCACTGCTGGGCATATACCCTGGGAAAACCATAATTCAAAAAGAGTCATGTACCACATTGTTCACTGCAGCTCTGTTTACAATACCTTGAACATGGAAGCAACCTAAGTGTCCACTGACAGATGAATGGATAAAGAAGATGTGGCACATATATACAATGCAATATTACTCAGCCATAAAAAATCGAAATTGAGTTATTTGTAGTGAGATGGATGTACCTAGATTCTGTTATACAGAGTGAAGTAAGTCACAAAGAGAAAAACAAATACAGTATGCTAACACATATATATGGAATCTAAAAAAAAAGAAAAAAAATGGTCCTGAAGAACCTAGGGCAGGACAGAAATTAAAATGCAGATGTAGAGAGTGGACTTGAGGACACGGGGAGGGGAAAGGGTAAGCTGGGATGAAGTGAGAGAGTGGCATGTAAATATATACACCACCAAATATAAGATAGATAACTAGTGGGAAGCAGCTGAATAGCACAGGGAGATCAGTTCGGTGCTTTGTGACCACCTAGAGGGGTGGGATAGGGAGGACAGGAGGGAGACAGAAGATGGAGGAGATATGGGGATATATGTATATGCATAGCTGATTCACTTTGTTATAAAGCAGTAACTAACACACCATTGTAAAGCAATTATATTCCAATAAAGATGTTAAAAAAAAAAAGAAGAAGAAGATTTAGCAGATGAACTACTGAGAGGGTACTTCCCTTACCAGATATTAAAACTAGTATCACATCAATTACAACAGTCTACAACTGGGAGAAAAACAGACAAATATATCACTAAAAGAGAACAGAAACTCCAGAACCAGGTACACATATATAGGAATTCACTGTAAGATGAATATGTGATTACAAATCAGTGGGGAAATGATAGGTTGTCCAATAAATGATTTAGGAAAATTGGCTATTACTTAGGAACAAATATTAAATCTCCACATCTTACCATACACAAAAAGAAAATACAGAGTAAATAAAAATTTAAACATAAAAAAATTCTAGGGCTTCCCTGGTGGCGCGGTGGTTGCGCGTCCGCCTGCCGATGCAGGGGAACCGGGTTCGTGCTCCGGTATGGGAAGATCCCACGTGCCGCGGAGCGGCTGGGCCCGTGAGCCATGGCCGCTGAGCCTGCGCGTCCGGAGCCTGTGCTCCGCAACGGGAGAGGCCACAACAGAGGAAAAAAAAAAAAAAAAAAATTCTAAACTGGAACTATTTCCACAACTGGCAGTGGGAAGATTTTTTTTTAATAAAAAAAAAAAACAAGAAAGTACTAATATACTTAATTTATGATGATCTCTTTTTATCAATGCAAAAAAATTAATAGAAAAATAGTCTGAGTATAAACAGCTTATTCATATAAGGAGAAAGGCAAAAGGTCATTGAACATATGTAAAATTCTTCACCTTGCACGTTATCAAAAACACGGAAAGTGGAACAACACAGAGGTATTTGTTTATATATCAAATGGTCACTGATGAAAAGAGAAAATATTAAAAAAGAAATTCTAGGAGAGCTTCAAGATGACGGAAGAGTAAGACTCGGAGATCACCTTTCTCCCCACAAATACATCAGAAATACATCTACATGTGGAACAACTCCTACAGAACACCTACTGAATGCTGGCAGAAGACGACAGACCTCCCAAAAGGGAAGAAACTCCCCACGTACCTGGGTAGGGTAAAAGAAAAAAGAAAAACACAGACGAAGAATAGGGACGGGACCTGCACCAGTGGGAGGGAACTGTGAAGGAGGAAAGGTTTCCACAAACTGGAAGGCCCTTCGCGGGCGGACACTGCAGGTGGTGGAGGGGGGAAACTTTGAAGCCGTGGAGGAGAGTGCAGCAACAGGGGTGCGGAGGGCAAAGCGGATAGATTCCCATACAGAGGATCGGTGCCTACCTGCATGCACCAGCCCAGCCCGAGAGGCTGGTCTGCTCACCCACTGGGACAGGTGGGGGCTGCGAGCTGAGACCTTGCACGTTATCAAAAACACGGAAAGTGGAACAACACAGAGGTATTTGTTTATATATCAAATGGTCACTGATGAAAAGAGAAAATATTAAAAAAGAAATTCTAGGAGAGCTTCAAGATGACGGAAGAGTAAGACTCGGAGATCACCTTTCTCCCCACAAATACATCAGAAATACATCTACATGTGGAACAACTCCTACAGAACACCTACTGAATGCTGGCAGAAGACGACAGACCTCCCAAAAGGGAAGAAACTCCCCACGTACCTGGGTAGGGTAAAAGAAAAAAGAAAAACACAGACGAAGAATAGGGACGGGACCTGCACCAGTGGGAGGGAACTGTGAAGGAGGAAAGGTAACTGGAAGGCCCTTCGCGGGCGGACACTGCAGGTGGTGGAGGGGGGAAACTTTGAAGCCGTGGAGGAGAGTGCAGCAACAGGGGTGCGGAGGGCAAAGCGGATAGATTCCCATACAGAGGATCGGTGCCTACCTGCATGCACCAGCCCAGCCCGAGAGGCTGGTCTGCTCACCCACTGGGACAGGTGGGGGCTGCGAGCTGAGGCTCGGGTTTCAGAGGTCTGATCCAAGGGAGAGGACTGGGGTTGGCTGTGTAAACACAGCTTTAAGGGGGCTAGTGCACCACAGCTAGCTGGGACGGAGTCTGGGGAAAAGTCTGGAGCTGCTCAAGAGGAAGGAGACTTTTTCTTCCCTCTTTGTTTCCTGGTGCGGGAAGAGAGGGGATTAAGAACGCCGCTGAAAGGATCTCCAGAGACGGTTGCGAGTCACGGCTATCAGCGTGGACCCCAGAGACGGGCATGAGATGCTAAGGCTGCTCCTGCATCCACCAAGAAGCCTGAGAGCAAGCACATGTCACTATCCACACCTCCCCTCCCGGGAGCCTGTGCAGCCTGCCACTGCCAGTGTCCCGTGATCCAGGGACAACTTCCCAAGGGAGAAAGCTGCGCAGGCTTAAGGCTGGTGCAACGTCACACTGGCCTCTGCCTAGGCAGGCTTGCCCCGCACTCCGTGACCCTCCCTCCTCCCGGCCTGAGTGAGCCGGAGCCCCCGAATCAGCTGCTCCTTTAACCCTGTCCTGTCTGAGCGAAAAACGGACACCCTCAGGCGACCTATACGAAGAGGCGGGGCCAAATCCAAAGCTAAAACCCAGGAGCTGTGCAAACAAAGAAGAGAAAGGGAAATTCCTCCCAGCAGCCTCAGCAGCAGTGGATTAAATCTCCACAATCAACTTGATGTACCCTGCATCGGTGGAAAACCTGAATAGACAATGAATCATTCCAAATTGAGGAGGTGGACTTTGAGAGCAAGATATATTATGTTTTCCCCTTTTCCACTTTTTGTGAGTGTGTATCTGTATGCTTCTGTGTGAGAATTTGCCTGTATAGCTTTGCTTTTACCATTTGTCCTAGGTTTCTGTCCATCCGTTTTTTTGTTGTTTTGTTTTGACTTTTAAAAAAATGTTTTTCTTAATAATTATTTTTTATTTTAATAACTTTATTTGGGCTTCCCTGGTGGCACAGTGGTTGCGTGTCCTCCTGCTGATGCAGGGGAACCGGGTTCGCGCCCCGGTCTGGCAGGATCCCACATGCCGCGGAGCGGCCGGGCCCGTGAGCCATGGCCGCTGGGCCTGCGCGGAGCCTGTGCTCCGCAACGGGAGAGGCCACAACAGAGG
>NC_041234.1:36957635-36958469 GCF_002837175.3 Physeter macrocephalus | reverse complement strand
CTCTCTCTCTCTCTCTTTCTTTCTTTCTTTCTTTCTTTCTTTCTTTCTTTCTTTCTTTCCTTCTTTCTTTTCTTTCTTTCCCATGTGGATGAAAGGGTCTTGGTGCTCCAGCCAGGAGTCAGTGTTGTGCTTCTGAGCTGGGACAGCTACCTTCAGGACACTGACCCCAAGAGATCTCCCAGCTCAATGTAATATCAAATGGCAACAATCTCCCAAAGATCTCCATCGCAACTCCAAGACCCAAATTCACTCAACGACCAGCAAGTTACAGTGCTGGATATCCTATGCCAAACAACTAGCAAGACAAGAACAAAACACCACTCTTTATCAGAGAGGCTGCCTAAAATAATAATAAGGCCAGAGACACACCAAAACACACCACCAGACATGGACCTGCCTACCAAAAAGACAAGCTCCAGCCTCATCCACCAGAACACAGGAACTAGACCCCTCCAACAGGAAGCCAACACAACCCACTGAACCAACTTTAGCCACTGGGGACAGAAGCCAAAAACAACGGGACCTATGAAACTGGAGCCTGAATAAAGGAGACCCCATACACAGTAAGATAAGCAAAATGAGAAGACAGAAAACACACAGCAGATGAAGGAGCAAGGTAAAGGATGAAGAGCAGAATAACTGAGGCATAAGAACGGATAAGTGACCTTGAAGATAAAATAGTGGAAATAACTACTGCAGAGCAGAATAAAGAAAAAAGAATGAAAAGAAATGAGGACAGTCTCAGAGACCTCTGGGACAACATTAAACGCACCAACATTTGAATTATAGGGGTCCCAGAAGAAGAAGAGAAAAAGAAATGGACTGAGAAAATAT
>NC_041234.1:36933310-36956829 GCF_002837175.3 Physeter macrocephalus | reverse complement strand
AAACCCAAAACAATTAAGAAAATGGGAATAGGAACATACATATCAATAATTACCTTAAATGTAAATGGATTAAATGCTCCCACCAAAAGACACAGATTGGCTGAATGGATACAAAAACAAGACCCATATATATGCTGTCTACAAGAAATCCACTTCAGACCAAGGGACACATACAGACTGAAAGTGAGGGGATGGAAAAAGATATTCCATGCAAATGGAAATCAAAAGAATGCTGGAGTAGCAATTCTCATATCACACAAAATAGACTTTAAAATAAAGACTATTAGAAGAGACAAAGAAGGACACTACATAATCATCAAGGGATCGATCGAAGAAGAAGATATAACAATTGTAAATATTTATACACCCAACATAAGAGCACCTCAATACATAAGGCAAATACTAACAGGCATAAAAGGGGAAATCGACAGTAACACATTCATAGTAGGGGAATTTAACACCCTACTTTCACCAATGAACAGATCATCCAAAATGAAAATAAATAAGGAAACACAAATTTTAAATGATACATTAAAGAAGATGCACTTAATTGATATTTATAGGACAATCCAACCCAACACAACAGAATACACATTTTTCTCAAGTGCCCATGGAACATTCTCCAGGATAGATCATATCTTGGGTCACAAATCTAGCCTTGGTAAATTTAAGAAAATTGAAATTGTATCAAGTATCTTTTCCGACCACAACACTATGATATTAGATATCAATTACAGGAAAGGATCTGTAAAATATTCAAACACAGGGAGGCTAAACAATACACTACTTAATAACGAAGTGATCACTGAAGAAATCAAAGAGGAAATTAAAAAAATACCTAGAAACAAATGACAATGGAGACACGACAACCCAAAACCTATGGGATGCATCAAAAGCAGTTCTAAGAGGGAAGTTTATAGCAATACAATCCTACGTTAAGAAACAGGAAACATCTTAAATGAAAAAGAAATGAAGGAAACAATAGCAAAGATCAATAAAACTAAAAGCTGGTTCTTTGAGAAAATAAAGAAAATTGATAAACCATTATCCAGACTCATCAAGAAAAAAAAGAATACTCAAGTCAATAGAATTAGAAATGAAAAAGGAGACGTAACAACGGACACTGCAGAAATACAAAAGATCAAGAGGTATTATGACAAGCAACTCTATGCCAATAAAATGGACAACCTGGAAGAAAAGGACAAATTCTTAGAAATGCACAAGCGGCCAAGACTGAACCAGGAAGAAATAGGAAATATGAACAAATCAATCACAAGCACTGAAATTGATTCTGTGATTAAAAATCTTCCAACAAACAAAATTCCAGGACCAGATGGCTTCACAGGCGAATTCTATGAAACATTTAGAGAAGAGATAGCACCTATCCTTCTCAAACTCTTCCAAAAGATAGCACAGGTAGGAACACTCCCAAACTCATTCTACGAGGCCACCATCATCCTGATACCAAAACCAGACAAAGATGTCACAAAGAAAGAAAACTACAGGCCAATATCACTGATGAACATAGCTGCAAAAATCCTCAACAAGATACTAGCAAACAGAATCCAATAGCACATTAAAAGGATCAGACACCATGATCAACTGGGGTTTATTCCAGGAATTCAACCATGATCAAGTGGGGTTTATTCCAGGAATTCAAGGGTTCTTCAATATACGCAAATCAATCAACGTGATATATCATATAAACAAATTGAAGGAGAAAAACCATATGATCATCTCAATAGATGTAGAGAAAGGTTTTGACAAAATTCAACACTCATTTATGATAAAAACCCTGCAGAAAGTAGACATAGAGGGAAATTTCCTCAACATAATAAAGGCCACATATTACAAACCCACAGCCAAAATCGTCCTCAATGGTGAAAAACTGAAAGCATTTACACTAAGATCAGGAGCAAGACAAGGTTGCTCACTCTCACCACCCTTATTCAACACAGTTTTCGAAGTTGTAGCCACAGCAATCAGAGAAGAAAAAGAAATAAAAGGAATCCAAATCGGAAATGAATTACTAAAGCTGTCACTGTTTGTAGATGACATGATACTATACATAGACAATTCCAAAGATGCTACCAGAAAACTACTAGAGCTAATCAATGAATTTGGAAAAGTAGCAGTACACAAAATTAATGCACAGAAATCTCTGGCATTCCTATACACTATGAAAAATCTGAATATGAAATTAAGACAACACTCCCATTTACCACTGCAACAAAAAGAATAAAATATCTAGGAATAAACCTTACAGAGGAGACAAAAGACCTGTATGCAGAAAATTATAAGACACTGATGAAAGAAGTTAAAGATGATACAAATAGATGGAGAAATAGACCATGTTCTTGGATTGGAAGAATCAACATTGTGAAAGTGACTCTACTACCCAAAGCAATCTACATCTTCAATGCAATCCCTATCAAACTACCACTGACATTTTTCACAGAACTAGAACAAAAAATTTCACAGTTTATATGGAAACACAAAAGACCCCGAATAGCCAAAGCAATCTTGAGAACAAAAAAGGGAGCTGGAGGAGTCAGGCTCCCTGACTTCAGACTATACTACAAAGCTACAGTAGTAGAGATAGTATGGTACTGGCTCAAAAACAGAAATATAGATCAATGGAACAGGAGAGAAAGACCAGAGATAAACCCACGCACATATGGTCACCATATCTTTGATAAAGGAGGCAAGAATATACAGTGCAGAAAAGATAGCCCCTTCAATAAGTGGTGCTGCGAATATTGGACAGTTACATGTAAAAGTATGAGATTAGAACACTCCCTAACACCATACACAAAACTAAACTCAAAATGGGTTAAAGACCTAAATGTAAGGCCAGACACTATCAAACTCTTTGAGGAAAACATAGGCAGAACACTCTATGACATAAATCACAGCAAGATCCTTTTTGACCCACCTCCTAGAGAAATGGAAATAAAAACGAAAACAAACAAATGGGACCTAATGAAACTTAAAAGCTTTTGCACAGCAAAGGATACCATAAACAAGACCAAAAGACAACCCTCAGAATGGGAGAAAATAGTTGCAAATGAAGCACCTGACAAAGGATTAATCTCCAAAATTTACAAGCAGCTCATGCAGCTGAATAACGAAAAAATGAACAACCCAATCCAAAAATGGGAATAAGACCTAAATAGACATTTCTGCAAAGAAGATATACAGATTTCCAACAAACACATGAAAGAATGCTCCACATCATTAATCATTAGAGAAATGAAAATCAAAACTACAATGAGATATCATCTCACACCAGTCAGAATGACCATCATCAAAAAATCTAGAAACAATAAATGCTGGAGAGGGTGTGGAGAAAAGGGAACGATGAATGGATAAAGAAGATGTGGCACGTATATACAATGGAATATTACTCAGCCATAAAAATAAACGAAATTGAGTTATTTGTAGTGAGGTGGATGGATCTAGATTCTGTCATACAGAGTGAAGTAAGTCAAAAAGAGAAAAACAAATACCGTATGTTAACACATATATATGGAATCTAAGGGAAAAAAAAGGCTATGAAGAAGCTAGGGATAAGATGGGAATAAAGACACAGACCTACTAGAGAATGGACTTGAGGATATGGAGAGGGGGAAGGGTAAGCTGTGACAAAGTGAGAGAGTTGCCTGGATATATATACACTACCAAACGTAAAATAGCTAGCTAGAGGGAAGCAGCTGCATAGCACAGGGAGATAAGCTCGGTGTTTTGTGACCACGTAGAGGGGCGGGATAGGGAGGGTGGGAGGTAGGGGGATGCAAGAGGGAAGAGATATGGGAACATATGTATTTGTATAACTGATTCACTTTGTTATAAAACAGAAACTAACACACCATTGTAAAGCAATTATACTCCAATAAGGATGTTAAAAAAATGTATAAGTATGATAACCGGAGTAATGTTTATAAGGAAAAATGGAGTTAATCCTAAAGGTTCATTAACAAGTGATTAATAATGATGGGAAAAAATGGAGTAAATCTCTATTTTCTGACTTGGAAAAATTTATTTTTTATATTCATATATTTTTATAAATGTGAAAAAACACAAATGCTCTAATAGGAAAATGGTATATATATATATATATATATATATATATATATATCACATATGTCACATATATTAAGTAAAATGTTAACTTGTTTCCACATACTCTTTTTTTTCTTGGAATTCGATATGGGTAGGGATAGGATTTTCTTCAATTCTGAAATTGTTTTTGTTTTAATAAGAAATAGAAGCCACATTTTACATTTAAAAGTGAAAATCTGGGAATGAAGGAAAAAATGTAATAATATGTTAACTTTAAAATTTAAAAAGTGTATTTATAGTATATCAAAACTTTTACATGCATATATTAAAACATATAAAACTGGGTAAAAAGTTAAAATTACGGAGTTCTCTGGTTATGAGGTTCTTAAAATTTTCGTCATTATATTTTACATTTATTTTATGAGTATATATTCCTTTTATAATAAAATAATTATTTTTTAAAGGCTAAATGGTAAGTGTGAATTTGGAAACTGGGAGACCAAATGAAAGAGACTACCTGCACATAAATGTTTATAGCAGCTTTATTCATGATCACCACACCTAGAAGCAACCAATAAGTCTCCTTCAATAGTTAAAAAAACTGTGGAACACTAATACAATGGTATCTTAGTCAGTGATTAAAAATAAATGAGGTATCAAGCCAAAAAGAGACATCAATGAATTTAAATTATTAAATGCAAATTTCTAAGTAAAAAAACCACTCTGAAAAGGGTACATACTGTATGATTCCAATTATGTGTAGTGATGATAATGGTTGCCAGGGACTCAGAGGACTGAATAGACCACACACAGAGAATTTTTAAGGAAGAAAAACTATTTTCACTTTTAAATGTAAAATGTGGCTTCTATTTCTTATTAAAACAAAAACAATTTCAGAATTGAAGAAAATCCTATCCCTACCCATATCGAATTCCAAGAAAAAAAAGAGTATGCGGAAACAAGTTAACAAATTTTTAAAAAATCACTTAGGAGGTTGGGGGATGCCAGGATGGAAGGTAGAATGTGACAAAACAATATAACTGTATTAGAAATGTATGAAACAACTTCATTGAACGGTATGAGGCGAATGGTGCTGACTTAAGTAACTCTGGAAATGAGTAGAGTCTGTAATACTAAAGGCAAAATAAACTATATATAAGCACTGTACTCTAGCTAACAAAGTTGTTTCCCACAGGGATAGGGGTTAAGAATTGAGATACTTCTGTACATGTATACAGGAATTAAACAATTGTGTAAATTGATGGCATATGGTGGGAGTCAAGTTTCTCACTTTTGGAGTGGAATGTTACAGATAAGTAAGGGGGGGGTGACATGAATGATACATATGGATTATTAATGTTCCTTTTGGTAATGGATTAGAATTGACATCAGCAATATCTCATGTTTAGCTTAATATAGATACAGATTATTACATATGGAATAAATATTTATAGATATGTGTATATATGTGGGTTAGTATATGTACACTTATTACACTGCTCAGTCAGCTGAGAGGGCCTAGAAGCAATGAAGTCCTAGTAATAATGAGTGCATCTAGCACCCATGTCTTGGTTTTTAATGTCATTCTCCAATAAATGGAACTATGGCTCCCAGATGAACCTGAGCCAAGAAATACAGTTGAGCGTGGAGCATCTTATGGTGCCAGTAAGTAAGGAAATGCTCAAAAAAAATGATGGAGATATGTCAAAAGGCATTGGGAGTCAACCTAAAAAAGCATCCAATGGTCAAAGCTGGAACAATTTTGAGTAACAAAATAATGTAGTATCAGATTATAATCCAAAGTATAAAATAAATATTCATGAGTCTGTACTGATATAAATACATTATTAAATAAACAAATGAGGGGAGAGACAAATCTCTCATGCAGAATAATTCCTAATGAATTGTGTAGGTACTTCACCTTCAGGGAGGTGGAACAAAACTCTCCAACTAAGTGTGGGCTGCATGTAGTAAATTCCTTCCAAAGAGTACAGTACTGAAAGGAGGGAAAAAGAGTAACTTCACAGTGGATAAAACTGATACACACTACCTCATGCTAGGTGATCAAGATGAATATGAAGTTATAAGTCATGACAGTATGCATGCTTGATATGATGTGATGAAAATGGCACATTACTGCTGTGATCTTCCAACTCAAAATCCATAACTCCAGGTTGATCATGAGGAAAATATCAAATACAATATCAAAACAAATTCCAGGGCTTCCCTGGTGGCGCAGTGGTTGAGAGTCCACCTGCCAATGCAGGGGACATGGGTTCGTGCCCCGGTCCGGGAAGATCCCACATGCCACAGAGCGGCTGGGCCTATGAGCCATGGCCGCTGGGCCTGCGCATCCGGAGCCTGTGCTCTGCAATGGGAGAGGCCACAACAGTGAGAGGCCCATGTACTGCAAAAAAAAGGAAAAAAAAATTCCAATTCAGGGATACTCCACAAAATACCTGCCCAGTATTCCTCATTCTATCAAGATCTTCCAAAACAAGGAAGATTCTGAGAAGCTGTCACAGGCAAGAGGAGCCGAAGGAAATGATGACTAAATTTAATTGTGGTATCATGGATGGGCTAACTGGAACAGAAAAAGGACAGTAGATAAAAACTAAGAAAATCTGAATAAAGGATGGACTTGACTTAATAACAATGCATCAATATTTCTTCATTAATTGTAAAAAATATACCATACTAACGTAAGATGTGAAAAATAGGGGAAACTTGGTGTGGAGTATACAGGAACTCTATTGTTTTCCTAGTTTTTCTGTAATCAAAAACATATTTTAAAATAAAAAGTTTATTTAAAAATAAGTCAAAGGGGGGGGGTTGACTGTCAAGATGGCAGAGGAGTAAAATTGGAGATCATCTTCCTCCCCACAAATACATCAAAAATACATCTACATGTGGAACAACTGCTACAGAACACCTACTGAATGCTGGCAAAAGACCTCAGCTTCCCAAAAGGCAAGAAAATCCCCATGCACCTGGGTAGGGTAAAAGAATAAATAAAAAACAGAGACAAAAGAATAGTGATGGGAAGCGCACCTCTGGGAGGGAGCTGTCAAGGAGGAAAAGTTTCCACACACTACAAAGCCCCTTCACTGGCAGAGACAGGGGTAGCGGGGGGGGGGGGGGGCAGGGAAGCTTCGGAGCCAGAGAGGAGAGAGCAGCAACAGAGGTGCCGAGGGCAAAGTGGAGAGATTCCCACACAAAGGATCAGTGCTGACCAGCACTCACCAACCTGAGACACTTGTCTGCTCACCCACCAGGACGGGTGGGGCCTGGGAGCTGAGGCTCAGGCTTTGGAGATCAGATCTCAGGGAGAGGACTGGGGTTGGCTGTGTGAAGACAGACTGAAGGGGGCTAGTGCACCACAACTAGCCAGGAGGGAGTCAGGGAAAAGTCTGGACCTGCCGAAGAGGCAAGAGACCAATGTTTCAGGGTGTGGGAGGAGAGGGGATTCAGAGCACCTCCTAAACGAGCTCCAGAGATGGGCGTGAGCCGTGGCTATCAGGTCAGACAACATAGACAGGCATGAAATGCTAATGCTGCTGCCACTGCCACCAAAAATTCCGTGCGCAAGCACAGGTCACTACCCACAGCTCCCCTGGGAGCCTGTGCAGCACACCACTGCCAGGGTCCCGAGATCCAGGGACAACTTCCCTGGGAGAACACATGGCATGCCTCAGGCTGTTGCAAAGTCATGCTGACCTCTGCCCCCACAGGCTTGTCCCGCATTCCAATGATGACTACTGTACCCCTCTGTCTCCCCACCCTGAGATAGCAAGAGAGCCTTAATAAGCCACTGCTTTAACCCCCTGCTGTCTGGCAAGGGAACAGATGCCTGAGGGCAGCCTACATGCAGAGATGGGGCCAAAACCAAAGCTGATCCCCAGGAGCTGTGCAAACAAAGAAGAGAAAGGGAAATTGCTCCGTGCAGCCTCAGGAGAAGTGGATTAAATCTCCACAATCAACTTGATGTACCCTGCATCTGTGGAATACCTGAACAGACAATGAATGTTCCCAAAATTGAGGCAGTGGACTTTGAGAGCAACTGTAGACTTGGGGTTTGCTGTCTGCAACTGATTTGTTTCTGATTGTTTATCTAAGTTTAGTTTTTAGTGCTTGTTATTATTGGTGGATTTTTTTATTGGTTTGGTTGATCTCTTTTTTAAATTTTTATTTATTTTTAAAATTTTGTTACTTTTCATTTAATAATTTTTAAATTTTATTATTATTTTTATTTTATTTTATTTTATTCCTTTTCTTGTGAGCAGTGTGGATTACAGGGTCTTGGTTCTCTAGCTAGAAATCAGGCCTGAGACTCCAAGGTGGGAGAGCCGAGTTCAGGACACTGGACTAACAGAAACCTCCCAGCCTCAAATAATATCAATCGGGAAGAGCTCTTCCAGAGAGCTCCGTCTCAACAGTAAGACCCAGCTCCACCCAACGGGCAAAGCTCGAATGCTGGATGCCCAATGTGAAACAACTAGTAAGACAGAAACACAACTCCACCCATTAGCAGAGAGGTTGCCTAAATTCATATTAAGTTCACACATACCCCAAAACACACCACTGGATGTGGTTCAGCCACCAGAAAGACAAGATCCAGCCCAACCCAGCAGAGCAAAGGCACCAATTCCCTTCACCAGGAAACCTACATAACCCACTAAACCAACCTCACCAACTGGAGGCAGACACCAAAAACAACGGGAACTACGAACCAGAAGCCTGTGAAAAGGAGACGCCTAGCACAGTAAGTTAAACAAAATGAGAAGACAGAGAAATATGTAGCAAATGAAGGAGCAAGGTAAAAACTCACCAGACCAAACAAATGAAGGGGAAATAGGCAGGTTACCTGAAACGGAATTCGGAATGACAATAGTAAAGATGATCCAAAATTTGGAAATAGAATGGAGAGAATACAAGAAACGTTTAACAAGGACCTAGAAGAAGTAAAGAGCAAACAAACAATGATGAACAACACAATAAATGAAATTAAAAATTCTGTAGAAGGAATCAATAGGAGAATAACTGAAGCAAAAGAACGGATAAGTGATCTGGAAGGTAGAATAGTGGAAATAACTGTCATAGAGCAGAAAAAAGAAAAAAGAATGAAAAGAATTGAGGACAGTCTCAAGAATTCTGGGACAACATTAAACGCACCAACATTCGAATTATATGGTACCCAGAGGAAGAGGAAAAAAAAGGGTTTGAGAAAATATTTGAAGAGATTGTAGTTGAAAACTTCCCTAATATGGGAAAGGAAATAATCAATTCCAGGAAGTGAGCGAAACTCATACAGGATAAACCCAAGGAGAAAGACACCAAGACACATATTAATCAAACTATCAAAAATTAAATATAGAGAAAAAATATTAAAAGCAGCAAGGGAAAAGCAACAAAAAACATACATGGGAATCTCCATAAGGTTAACAGCTAAACTTTCAGCAGAAACCCTGCAAGCTAGAAGGGAGTGGCAGGACATATTTAAAGTGATGAAAGGGAAAAAATTACAACCAAGATTACTCCACCTAGCAAGGATGTCATTCGGATTTGACGGAGAAATTAACAACTTTACAGACAAGCAAAAGCTAAGAAAATTCATCCCCATCAAACCATCTTTAAAACAAATGCTAAAGGAACTTCTCCAGGCAGGAAACACAAGAGAAGGAAAAACCTACAAAAACAAACCCAAAACTTTTAAGAAAACGGTAATAGGAACATAAATGTTGATAACTACCTTAAATGTAAATGGCTTAAATACTTCAACCAAAGGACACAGACTGGCTGAATGGATACAAAAACAAGACACGTATATATGCTGTCTAAAAGAGACCCATTTCAGAGATACATACACATACAGACTGAAAATGAGATGATGGAAAAAGATATTCCATGCAAATGGAAATCAAAATATGGCTGGAGTAGCAATTTTCCTAGCAGACAAAATAGACTTTAAAATAAAGACTATTACAAGAGGCAAAGAAGGACGCTACATAATGATCAAGGGATCAATACAAGAAGAAGATATAACAACTGTAAATATTTACACACCCAAAAGAGGAGCACCTCAATACATAAGGCAAATACTAACAGCCAGAAGAGGGGAAATTGACAGTAACACAATCATAGTAGGGGACTTTATCACCCCAGTTTCAACAAAGGACAGATCACCCAAAATGAAAATAAATAAGGAAACACAAGCTTTAAATGACACATTACACAAGATGGACTTAATTTATATTTATAGAACATTCCATCCAAAAACAACAAAATACACTTTCTTCTCAAATGCCCATGGAACATTCTCCAGGGTAGATCATATCTTGGGTCACAAATCAAGCCTTGGTAAATTTAAAATGGAAATCGTATCAAGTATCTTTTCTGACCACAATGCTATGAGACTAGATATCAATTACAGGAAAAAATGTAAAAAAACCCCAAACATATGGAGGCTAATCAATACGCTACTAAATAACTGAGATGACTGAAGAAATCAAAGAGAAAATCGAAAAATACCTAGAAACAAATGACAATGAAAACACGACAACCCAAAACCTATGAGATGCAGCAAAAGCAGTTCCAAGATGGAAGTTTATAGCAAGACAATCCTACCTCAAGAAACAAGAAACAGCTCAAATAAACACCTAACCTTACATCTAAAGCAATTAGAGAAAGAAGAAAAAAACACAAAGTTAGCAGAAGGAAAGAAATCATAAAGATCAGATCAGAAATAAATAAAAAAGAAATGAATGAAACCATAGCAAACATCAATAAAACTAAAAGCTGGTCTTTGAGAAGATAAACAAATTGATAAATCATTACCCAGACTCATAAGAAAAAGGAAGAAGACTCAAATCAACAGAATTAGAAATGAAAAACAGCTAACAACTGACACTGCAGAAATACAAAAGATCATGAGAGATTACTACAAGCAACTCCATGCCAATAAAATAGACAACCTGGAAGAAATGGACAAACTTTAGAAAGGCACAACCTTCTGAGACTGAACCAGGAAGAAATAGAAAGTATGAACAGACCAGTCATGAGCACTGAAACTAAAACTGTGATTAAAAATCTCCCAACAGGGCTTCCCCGGTGGCGCAGTGGTTGAGAGTCTGCCTGCCAATGCAGGGGACACGGGTTCGTGCCCCAGTCCGGGAAGATCCCACATGCCGTGGAGCGGCTGGGCCCGTGAGCCATGGCCACTGAGCCAGCAAGTCCGGAGCCTGTGCTCCGCAATGGGAGAAGGCCACAACAATGAGAGGCCCGCATAACACAAAAAAATAAAATAAATAAAAAATTTTCCAACATATATATGTGTTAGAGAAGAGCTAACACCTATCTTTCTCAAAGTCTTCCAAAATATAGCAGAGAGAGGAACACTCCCAAACTCATTCTACAAGGCCACCATCACCCCAATCCCAAAACCAGAAAACGATGTCTCAAAGAAAGAAAACTACAGGCCAATATCACAGATGAACATAGACGCCAAAATCCTCAACAAAATAGTAGCAAATAGAATGCAAAAGCACATTAAAAGGATCATACACCATGATCAAATGGGGTTTATCCCAGTAATGCAAAGATTCTTGAATAAGTGCAAATCAGTCAATGTGATGTAACATATTAACAAATTCAAGGACAAAAAGCATTTCATAATCTCAATAGATGCATAAAAAGATTTCGACAAAATTCAACACCCATTTATGATAAAAAATCGTCCAGAAAGTGAGCACAGAGAGAGCCTACTTCAATATCATAAAGGTCATATATGACAAACCCACAGCCAACATTGTTCTCAATGGTGAAAAACTGAAACTATTTCCTCTAAGATCAGGAAAAAGACAAGGTTGCCCACTCTTACCACTGTTATTCAACATAGTTTTGGAAGTTGAAGCCACAGCAATCAGAGAAGAAAAGGAGATAAAAGGAATCTAAATCGGAAAAGAAAAGTGACACTGTTTGCAGATGACATGATACTATACATAGAGAATCCTAAGGATGCTACCAGAAAACTAGTAGAGCTAATCAATGAGTTTGGTAAAGTAGCAGGATATAAAATTAATGCACAGAAATCTCTTTCATTCCTATACAATAATGATGGAAAATCTGAAAGAGAAATTAAGGAAACACTCCCATCTACCAATGCAACAAAAAGAATAAAATGCCTAGGAATAAACCTACCAAAGGAGACAAAAGACCTTTATGCAGAAATCCATAAGAAACTGATGAAAGAAATTAAAGACAATACAAACAGATGGAGAGATACACCATGTTCTTGGATTGGAAGAATCTACATTGTGAAAATGACTATACTACCCAAAGCAATCTACAGATTCAATGCAATCCTTATCAAACTACCAATGGCATTTTTCACAGAAGTACAACAAAAACAAATTTGTATTGAAACACAAAAAAACCCGAATAGTCAAAGAAATATTGTGAAAGAAAAATGGAGCTGGATCAGCCTCCTTGACTTCAGATTACACTACAAAGGTAAAGAAATCAAGATACAATGGTACTGGCACAAAAACAGAAACATAGATCAATGGAACAGGATAGAAAGCCCAGAGATAAACCCACGCACATATGGTCACCTTATCTTTGATAAAAAAGGCAAGAATATACAATGGAGAAAAGACAGCCTCTTCAATAAGTGGTGCTGGCAAAAGTGGACAGCTACATGGAAAAGAATGATATTAGAACACTCCCTAACACAATACACAAAAATAAACTCAAAATGGATTAAAGACCTCAAATTAAGGCCAGACACTATAAAACTCTTAGAGGAAAACATAGGGAGAACACTGTATGACACAAGTCATAGCAAGATCCTTTTGACCCACCTCCTAGAGAAATGGAAGTAAAAACAAAAGCAAACAAATGGGACCTAATGAAACTTCAAAGCTCTTGCACAGCAAAGGAAACCATAAACAAGACGAAAACACAACCCTCAGAATGGGAGAAAATATTTGCAAATGAAGCAACTGACAAAGGATTAGTCTCCAAAATTAACAAGCAGCTCATGCAGCTCAATATCAGAAAACAAACAACCCAATCCAAAAATGGGCAGAAGACCTAAACAGAAATTTCTCCAAAGAAGATATACAGATTGCCAAAAAACACATGAAAGGATGCTTAACATCAGTAGTCATTAGAGAAATGCAAATCAAAAGCACAATGAGGTATAACCTCACACTGGTCAGAATGGCCATCATCAAAAAATCTACAAATAATAAGTGCTGGAGAGGGTGTGGAGAAAAGGGAACCCTCTTGCACTGTTTGTGGGAATGTAAATTGATACAGCCACTATGGAGAACAGTATGGAAGTTCCTTAAAATCTAAAAATAGAACTACCATACGACCCAGCAATCCCACTACTGGGTATATACCCTGAGAAAACCATAATTCAAAAAGAGTCATGTACCACAATGTTCACTGCAGCTCTATTTACAATGGCCAGGACTTGGAAGCAACCTAGTTGTCCATCGACAGATGAATGGATAAAGAAGATGTGGCACCTATATACAATGGAATATTACTCAGTCATAAAAAAACGAAATTGAGTTATTTGTAGTGAGGTGGATGGACCCAGGATCTGTCATACAGAGTGAAGTAAGTCAGAAACAGAAAAACAAATACCATATGGTAACACATATATGGAATCTTAAAAAAATATGGTTCTGAGGAACCTAGGGGAAGGTTAGGAATAAAGACGCAGATGTAGAGAATGTACTTGAGGACACGTGAAGGGCGAAGGGTAAGCTCGGACGAAGTGAGAGAGAAGCATTGACATATATACACTGCCAAATGTGAAATACATAACTAGTGGGAAGCAGGCACATAGCACAGGGAGATCATCTCAGTGCTTTTTGTCCACCTAGACAGGGGGGGATAGGGAGGGTGGGAGGGAGGTGCAAGAGGGAGGAGATATGGGGATATATGTATACATATACCTGATTCACTTTGTTATACAGCAGAAACTAACACATCAATGTAAAGCAATTATACTCCAATAAAGATGTTAAAAAAATAAAAATAAGTCAAACTGCCTAAAGCCATCTAGACATAGGAATACATCCAGAAATGGAAGCAGGGGTGTGAGTAAAGCAAGAAAGCCAAGACAATTTTCCTATAGCCTCTGGTCACATAATATGTGGTTAATCCAGGTGAAGGCTCATGGAGAAGGCAAACATCTACATGGGGAATGTATCAGGGTGGTTCATTAGTATAAGTGTATGTGGAGGGGACCTATATTTAGCTGGAAAAACAAAGTTTTACACACACACATACACACACATTTGAGGTTCAATTTACATTTCTCAAATAAGGAAAGTGATGTGTTTCAGCCTGTAGCCAGTACCAGGATGCTCTTTTCCAAACCCTTTGGAGTCCTAGGGTAACTTATAAGGAATACAAAGCATAATGACTCAAAAATATTAAGGTCATGTATTTGATGTAATGAAACCCAAGGTATCATGTAAAGCACAGTACAAACTTTTCTTTTGCTCCAAAAGGATCACCCTAAGTAAATAATTATGTATGGAATTATATATATATATGTATATATATATATATATATGTACATATATACATATATGTATATATTGGGTCAGCTAAAAAGTTCGTTCAGGTTTTCCATTAGATGTTATGAAAAACCTGAAGGAACTTATTGGCCGACCCAATATATACATATACATATATATATATACACACACACACACACACACACACACACACACACACACTGCTATAACCTTACATCTTACATACCACTCTTAGTTTCAGCTTCCTCACATCACCATGGTGAATGCTAGGGGAAGGAGAATATTATCAAGAGAAACAGGAGGTCAGAATAGCACTGTAACCTTCATTCTCAAACTAGAGTCCTTTGACCTCAGGCATCTGCTCCTATTTCCTCCTCCCAAGCTCTTAGCCTTTCTGACATTCAGTTTAAAATCTTGTTTGAGTCCTTTTCCCATGTGTAGCATCATGAAATAAAACAATGAGTTTATCTAGACATTATGTCAACAAAGGTAGCAGTCTACTTCTGATTTGCTATTTATTAAAGTAAGAAATGCAGAAGTCTGCAACATGACTTCATTCTGGAACAACTTTGACCCCAGACCTTGCAACTTCAGTGAGAAGCTGAAAAGTCCATTTGGGAGAATATTAGCTTTGGAAGGAATCTTGAAGGTCTTCTAATTCATTCTTTAATGTTTCTGTCTAATGGGCTTCCTTTTAAACAGCTCCAGTGAGAAGGGTATCTTCAATTTATTGCTAGAAAGTTCCTAACAGTAAGCCAAAATTCTGACTTCCTGTAAAATTTAAATTGATTTGCCCTCTGAAACTACCCAAGTAAATGTTACACCTCTTCTGACAAGGCCCTCAATTATTAAAAAATATATCCACAACCCCCAGTCTTTAGACTAAAACATTCGTGATCCTTTTAATAACTGTTCTGTGTCTATTTGTAAATGAGTTACCATCTTGGTCACTTTCCAGTTGTCTGTGTCCATCTTAATTGTGGTGTTCTGAAATGATCCAAATCTCCTAACATAAATGATCAAGTACAGAAAAAAACATTATGAAGGACTTCTCTGTGCTGAACACCATGCCTCTATTAATGGAGCCTAAGACTTTATTACACCTGTGTGCACTATAATCTCACATGGTGGGCTCATGTTAAACTTATAGTAAATTAAAATCACTGAGTCTTTCTCACAAATGCTATTTTTAAGCCACATAACCCCTTTCCTTTAGTAACTGAATTTTTGATACAAGACTTTACATTTTATCCTATTCAATATAATCCTGCTAGATTTGGCTATAGTTTTTCTTCGATCTACTAAGGACTTTTGGATCTTGTTAGTGACATCCAGTGCATTTATTCTGCCTTCTAATGCTATACTATTTGCCATGGGACGGGCAAGCTATTTTATATTTTCATACTAGTTATTGAAAAATAACTTCAATGAGACAGAACTGAGGTTAGAAACCGCTTGTTTATATTGACACATCATTTGACACTGTCAATTCAACTTACTAACCCATCTACTGGCCTATTATTATCTAGCTCATGTTACTCCATTTTTATTAAGGGCATTTTGAGAAACTGCCAAATACCATGGTGAGGTACACAATGTTTATTGCCTTCTGAGGTCTCTGGCAGGCAGCTCAACAAAATGCAGGCATCCTCCAGAGCAGCTGAAGCACAAGTGGCCCATGTGATTGCCAACTTGGAGGCATACCGTATGTATTAGGACACTGTGGACAGATGTACTGAAGGACAGTTTCAAATATTAGCCATAACTCAAAAGTCAGAAAGCCAAACCACCAAACTGCAGTTTTGATTATGACTATGACAAAGCTGATTCTCACATATGCATTTTTATGGGAGCTGCACCAGAGTGAACAGCAGCAGAGATGCATTCATTTAACAACAGCTAATGTATCTCCACAACAACACCGAGGAGGCAAGTTAGTACATAATTTATTATAAAATCTCTATTAAATATAGACCAGTATAGTTTAATAGATTCAGGGGGAAGCAGAAGAGTGAACTGGTTAAGCACACACTCTGGAATCTCAGAATTGGGTTCAAATTTTGACTCTGCCACTTAATAGCAGTGTGACCCCAGAATATTAATCTGTTAGTTTATTTCCTTATCTGTAAACTAGATAATAGTAGTAGATATTAGTAGGAAGATAATAGTAGTACTACCTTATAGGGCTGCTATGAAAATTGAACATAACCATGAATACATTAGCTATTATGATCATCCCAATCTAACAGAAACAATATTGTGAAATCCAAGCTAGAGCTGAGTAATCATGTCTTTTTTTTCTTTCATGCTCATCAACTATTCTTTTAATAATAAATTAAAGCATCTTTCCTGAAATTACCTTAAATTTGCTAATCTACACATTGGGCTAAGAAGTTCTGAAGTTGAATTTTGATAGTACTTAGGGAACCCAAACCTGTGTTTAGATACCTCAGTACAGCTGAAGCTAGCTAGCTATATGCTTCAATACATACCCATTTGATGAATAATGTTGCCTATGTATGTCAGGACAAACAGTTCCTTATTTGAGAGTGGCTTACCCAACCTTTGGAGTTTGCTAGTTTAGAATAGCTTTTGCCAATGGTGCTTACCCATTATCAAAATGTCCAAAGCCTTGGTAAGAATGTATACCACCTGATGAAGTTGCTCTTTGGGTGGCTTCAGTCTGATATCTGAAATCATAATCCAAATCATTTTTTTCTAGTTTTAGAAAATTGTTTGTCCCCTAAGTTTCCTAACAGACTTCTGGGAAGATGGTAGCATGGGAAAGGGTCCCCAATTTTTGCCCTTCCTCCCACAAATCAATAGAAATGACCACAGGGAAACAAAAATTGAGCAAAACCTGTACAAACAATGAGGGCATTAGAATTGTCAAGGATTCTGTACGACATGATGCTGATGGGGCCATATTGAAAGATATCACCAATCTGAAGTTCTGTGATATATTGACAAATCAAGAAAATCCTGGCAGAAAAGCACTAATACCACCTAGCTTAAAGGAACAAGGACTGAAGGTGGGAGCAGGCAGTGAAAAAGACTGGGATGAGAACCTCTCATAAATTGAGGTAAGCCTGAGTAACATTCTTCATCTAAGCCTCCCAATACATTTTTTAATAAAATAATACAAATTGGAAATATCAAAATTGCCACATAGTTTTAAAAGTTTACATTTACTAAATTAAGCTGTATTATGAACATTTTCAATCAGCTCAGTCTAGCTGTATGGCTGGAGTAATCAATTCATTTGAGAATAATGTTAAAATTCTGAATTTGAGTTTTGTGAACATGAAACACAGGCCAAAGGGTTCTCCTGATACCTTAACCCAAATCCCTGGGCTAGGCCCTGACAGGAATTACTCCATTTGTTGCTATTTTGACATTGCACATCAACAGACTTTGGAGCAGGCTGCCCCTTCTCAGAAGGCAAGCTCAGCGTCTCTGACCATGGTCTCAATAAACATGATGGTCTCAACCTGTTATTAGTCCTCATTAATAAACCAGCAGGACTTATTTCAATGTTTTATATCCAACCCCCCCATACACTGGCCACACACAAGTGGCGAGTATATATGATATCACATACCTGAAGTAGAGGCCAAAAGAGAAAATGAAGAAAGCCAACCTGAGGTGAACATCTCCTGCTGGGATTGACCCTGGCCCTAGCTCCCTCCCCACTACCTCATCCTGCTGGCTCACAGAGCCAGTAATATAAACTTACACCATCTAGCCATCTAGTGTAAGCTTAGAGAGGGGATGACAACCAAGTAAACAGTGAAAGCATAAAAGAATTACCCCACTCTTATTGGAGGGAGAGAGATAGCAGGTTAGGATATGCCCTTCCTATTCAACGATGAATAAATGGATAAATTGTGAATTAACAGTAGATAAAACCCAAAACAAAAACAGAGCCTATGAAAAGAACTTGCAAGATAATAAGAGGAAATTATATCATGTAAGAGATGAACAGTTTTAAAAATTTTTAAAAAGGGTAAATAAAGTTATAAACAAAAATTAATTAACTGGAAAGCAAAAATACAACCAAAAAATAGAATTAATAAATTAAAGACTTGGACCTTTTCAGGGAGAAAACAAAACATATTAAAAGGTAGAGAAACATTTGGCAAGGGTAATTAAGGGATTCTCTGTTCCTTGAATGCCTGAAAGAAATGTACCTGTTAAATTGTCTGAGCCAGGCCTCAGAAAACATCCAGTTTTTCCTATAGCTATTGATTTCTTGCTATCTTCTATGTTACTGGCTTATTTTTATATTGATTTTCGTATAAAATCTTTCATGTCATAAAAATTCTTAAATTTATCATGGCAGACTTTGCTATTGTAATTATCGTAAACACTCAGCACCATACAGCAGTGAAATAATAAATCACCATTTCCTAACTTGATGTTCTGAGGAACATTGATATGCTAAATGTTATTAGGGTGTTTAAACGGGAAAAAAGTTGTTCTTTACTCAAATAAGTTTAGGAAATGCTGAGTTAGATAAGATTAAATAGTTTTTACTCTTTTAAAGAACATACTCCTTAAAAAAAAATAATACTAGTCAAAATTTACTGCCTAATGACTCTCCAAGAGGGGCTACAGTATACAGCATTTTGCAAACTTATTTGACCATCTCCCAGAGGAATGGTTTTTCAAAAATGCAATATAGAATTGCTGCAGCAAACATAGTCTGGTTAAAATGAGAAACAAGACAAGAATGTCACTGCCACTTTTCTTCTTTAGCACTATTCTGGAATTGTTTAACCCATGCCATCAGAACCTATGTTATAAATTTTGAAAATAACCTATCATCATAACTTATCATTGATATGACTTCTTACCAGGAAAAACTCAAAAGGATCAACTGAATGTCTCTGAATTTAATAGATTCCAGTAAACTGCCAACTTAAAATTAATCTATGAAAATACATTCTTCCCCTATACAGCAAAAATGACCACATAGGTAACACACTGAATAAGAGCTCCCAGTTGCAGTATTGTTTCCCATATATCTGTATTACCCAGGAATACATTTATTACAAATTATATGGGGCTTAAATAAATAAAACTCTCTTGAAGGATGTAAAAGCTATTTAAAAATGAGGCAATATATCATGTTTCTGGAGAGCACTGTAATTCTGTACTTCTCACTATTGTATCAATTTAAGACAATCCTAATCAAATTCCCAATTTATTTTTTTTGAGGGGGAGGGAAATCTAATAATTGTAAAGTTCATCTGGTAGTCAATAACTACAGGCTGGTGTACTGGGGCTACAATGTTCAGTGGTACTAAAGAGAATTCAAACACGGAATAAAGTTTATATATATGTATGACATTTCAAATGGAGGGGAGGATGAGGACAATGAGATAAATACCGGGTAACAACTGTCTACCCTTTGGGGGAAAAAAAAAGTTAGAATACCTAAATCTATACATCAAAATAATTCCAGACAGGGCAAGGGAACTTTTTTTCAAAAACAAAACCATCAAAATTAGAGAAATACAGGATAAGATTTATATAATCTTGGGGTTGGCAATCCTTCTAAACATGATCCTAGGGCCAGAAGGCAAAAAGGAAAAGATTTATCCATTTTTAATTTTTTTATTTTTTTAGTCATTTTTAATGCATTTTTCCCTGTGCACAAGAGAAATAACTGATAGAGTCAAAAGATACAGTTTCCTTTATACACAGCAGTTAAAAGTAATGCAAACGTCACATGACATTTTCAGTGAAAGTTACATTTCCAATTACAAATCAAAATGCGTATTAGGGTCTCTTTACGGTAGAAGCTGAGAAGGAAGTCTTTAAAAAAGCACTTTCCTGGCATTACTATACTGATCCTTCAGGCTGCACTAAGATTAAGATCATATACAATCAATTTGCAAATGTTGACACAATGTCACACTGTAAGTTTTCTGTACAATTAAATGTATACGTAGAGATACCAGGATAAACATTTCTACTATATTTTAACTGAACTTGCCTAGCCAACATTTCCACTGAGAAGTTTATCAAAGATGCTGTAAGATTCTACAAAATTGTGAGATATACCGAGTTCCAGAAATATTTCTTATATCTTTCTCATTTTGGTTATACATATTCTGCTCAGAGATTCTGTTGTAATATTTCTAGATGTACAGTTCCAATTGTGCTTACTGTACTGTGTATAAATATAGCAAAAAAGATCAAATAGTATAAATCTTACAGCATTTTGCTAGCAAAAATACATGCCAAAGTCACAATAAGCAATACTGTACCACAAATTAGAGAGCTTCAATTAACTTATGTTTTTAATATTTTCATTCTATATTTAATTACTATCATAGGATAATGTTTAAAATGCAAATAAATTGGACATCTGTAGGACAAAACTTGTTCACCCAACTGTAAAGGTTGATACCTGTTTCCAAAAATCACAATAAAAGCAGAAGTGTTTGCATGCAACACCTTTGAGTGAAATGGCATTGATTCCCACCATTCAAAACAGAGAAGGAAGGAAGGAAGGAAGGAAGGAAGGGAGGGAGGGAGAGAGGGAGGGAGGGAGTGGGAGAGGGAGTGGGGGGGAGGGAGGGAGGGAGGGAGGGAGGAAACAAAGAGGGAGGAAAGGACTCCACCTTAAAATGCATATTAAATTTATAACTAGACGGATTTAAAAGAATCAAAGTGAAAGTAAAGTACAATTATGTGTGTTTAAAGATTTAAGAGCCATTATCAAAAATAAGATACATTTTTTCAAGGTACAGAAATGTAATTATGATGGCTGGGAACCCAGCAGCCTCTCAATGGCTGCATTGATGTCGCCTCCTGTTGCTATTAGAGCCTGCAAGTTTGCTTCCCGGTTTAAGAACCCCATTGCGTTGAGCTGTTCCAGTTGTTGTTGAAATCTGACTTCTGGATTCGGCAGCTGCGGAGGATTTGCTCCAGCCAGAGCCTGCACCATTTGCTGAATGAACTGCTGGTTGGGTCCAGATTCCGATGTTGGGCTCGTAGTTTCACTGGGTGCAGAGCTAGATACAGGGGGCCCAGGGGGGGCGCCTGAGCCAGTGGAGCCAGGGGGACCTGCAGGGCCAGTGGGTCCTATGGGTCCAATGGGGCCTATGGGAGTAAACGGGACTATGGGGCCAATGGGGCCTATGGGTGTGACTGGGCCTACAGGGCCTATAGCCGTTCCCAGCACCCCCACCCCCACACCTGGAGTGAAGCTTGGAATGAGGCCAGGTGCTTCAGTGGCTAATGTCTGTAGCCCCTGCTGGATCTGCATTAAAGCCTGCATTGCTCTTGGGTTTGACATGGCTGAGAGTGTGTCTGGATTTTGCATCTGCTGCAGGAAAGCAGGGAGCTGTGGACGCATCTGCTCCTGCAGCTGAGGATTTGCAGTAAACACAGGGCTATTCAGCATCATCTGTGCAGCCAAATCTGGATTCTGGGTCAACGACTGCATCATGCTTCTCATATAGGGTGCAGACAGCATATTCTGGATCAGCTGGGGGTTTTCAGTTATCTGTTGCAGCAAGCTCTGCATTCCTGGGGTGCTGAAGATGCTGGCGACATAATTAGCTGCAGCCACTGTGTTCCCCGTAGCACTGCTAGAGCTAGTGCCAGATCCACTGCCACTGCTCGTTGTTGTGCTGGTGGTCGCAGAACTCTGGGTAGCCGGTGGTGGCGCCCACGGATTGGGTAGTGGATCGCGATTTTCTGTGCGGGAAGGCTGTGTACCTTCCCCAGAGGAGGAACTGCTCCCCACCGAGGCAAACGGATTACCCCCAAACTGCTCTTGTGCGGCATTCAGCATGGGTTCTTGAATGTCAGTGTACATGCGCCGTAAAGCATTGTAGCCACCTGGGATGCTTTCAAGATTGCTGAGAGCCAGGTCTTGATTTCTCATCATTTCTTGCATCATAGCTGGATTCCTGGCGATTTCGAGGGTCTGCCTCATTATATCTGGGTTGTTGAGCAGGTGACTGATTTCTGGGTTTCTCTGAATCAATTGTTGCATCTGTGGATTGGCCATAATGAGCTGCCTCATCAGATCAGGATTCGAAAGCATGCTCTGAACAAAGGGATTTTCCATGATTTGGATCATCATCTCAGGGCTGGACAGGAGCTGCTGCTGCATCTGGTTCTGGAGCTCAGAGAAGTTGGTCGAGCTCAAGCCCAGGCTGCTAAGGCCTGCAAGTCCTCCCAGGCTCCCCAACCCAAACGGGTTGCTATTTGTGGAAATAGGTGTGGAGTTACTCCTGGGAGTCGACGCGGTGGTAGTATTAGTTCCCGCGGCATTACTAGGCTGGGTGGACTGGCCCTGAGGTCGGTTCTGGCTTTTGATGACAAGATGCACAGTCAGTCCATCATGGATGCCATGCTGAATCAAGGTATCTTGATCTTTTAAGATTTTTCCGGCAAAAATCAGCACTAGCTGATCCGTTTGGGATTTGAAGCGTTTTGAAATCGCTTCCTTAAACTGCTGGACTGAGCTGTTCTCGGGCACTGCGAACTCCTCTTTCTCTTTGGGGGTCTTCACAGTGACTTTGATAATTTTGGGCTCCGCCGGGGCAGAGGCAGGGCCTTGGGCCGCAGCAGAGCCGCGGGAGGGGCGCGGGGGGCCGCTGCTCTCGCCGTTCTCAGCCATGGCGGCCGCAGTGACGCAGGCAGACAGGGAAGGCGCGGGCGGGCGGGCGGGCGAGAGAGAGAGCGAGGGAAGAAGGAAGGAAGGAGGCACCGCCGCAGCAGGCTGGGCCGGGCTGGGCGGGGAGCGCGGAGCACGGTACCTCTGTGTTGAAGACTGCGGATCCCTGGTCCTCCGGTGGAGAGAGGGCTCCGAGTAGGCCGCGGGCCGAGGTCTCGCCGCTCAGGTCTCTGGGCCGCCGCCGCCGCCGCCGCCGC
>NC_041234.1:36914680-36925783 GCF_002837175.3 Physeter macrocephalus | reverse complement strand
CTGCTCCGGCCGCTCCCCCCCGCCCCTCCCCCTCCCCCAGTCCCGCGCCCCCTCCCCCGCCCCCCTCTGCTGACGCGGCGCCAGGCCCAGGATGATAGACTCGACTCGGTCAAAATTAAAAACTTATGTACTGAAAAAAAAAAAAAGATGAGGGAGAGAGAGAGAAACAGAGAGAAACAAAGGGATAACAGAAGACAAGAGAAAAGAGAGGGAAGGAAGGAGGAAGAGAGGAAAGGGAGCCAGCTTCTATAAAGGACATTTATATATATATATATATATATATATATATATATATATTCCATCAGGCAGTGAAGTGAAAAGATGAAAGCCTGAATCAAAGCGACCTGAAGTAAAAGATCAAAAATGAGAACCAAAGAACTCTGACAAAGCAAAAAGGAAAAGATGAACACTCCCCTTGGGGGAAGGGAAGAGGACTGGGCAAGAGCCTGCATTTTACAAAAGAAGTGCAAGTGGCCAATGGGCATATAAAAGGATGATTAAGCTCACTAGCAATCAAAGAATTTCAAATTAAAACAATGAGATTCTTCTTCTGTCTTATATTGGCAAAGATGAAAAATAATAATAAACCTTATCATTGAGAGAGCTGAGAAAATGAACTGTCATACCAATTGAAGTGTAAGTTGTTATCTTAAGGCAATTTTAACATATATGTAAACATTTAAAATATTTCCACCTTTATTTGGAAATGCCTCATTTAGAGACCTCACCTATGAAAATAATTGGATAAGGACACAAAAATACATATGTATAAAATGTACATGCACTGCAGCATTTAAAAAATTATTTTAAAAGATAATCAGTGTCTCTTTACACAGGATTGGTCAGATATATTATGATATTACCATACAAAAAATAATATTCACTGTTTAAGAAACGGGTGGTTAATTTGTATGATAAAAAGTGTACATGAAATAAATGGTAGTTACAGGGAAATTACAGAGTATTTTCACTTTCAGTTTTATATATTTCCATACAGTTAGAAATTATACAATCACGTTTCAATACCAAAAAATACAGTAAGTATATTTTTATGTTAAAACTATTTTTTATAAACAGTTTGTATGTGTAAACTGTCTTTAAAGACAATGTATGTGTATGTATAAAAAGAAACCTGGAACACTATACACAAGCATGTTAATGGTGGTTATTACTTGGTGCAAAAATTATGAATAACTGTTCCTTTTTTTTTTTTTGCTGAGTTGGGTCTTCGTTGCTACACGAGGGCTTTCTCTAGTTGCGGCGAGCGGAGGCTACTCTTCGTTGTGGTGCACTGGCTTCTCATTGCAGTGGCTTCTCTTGTTGCGAAGCACGGGGTCTAGGCGCACGGGTTTCAGTAGTTGTGGCACGCGGCTCAGTAGTTGTGGCACACAGGCTATAGAACGCAAGCTCAGTAGTTGTGGCACAGGGCTTAGTTGCTCCTCAGCATGTGGAATCTTCCCAGACCAGGGATCGAACCCGTGTCCCTTGCACTGGCAGGCAGATTCTTAACCACTGTACCAACAGGGAAGTCCCCTGTTCCTTTTTTTAAAATAAAATTTAAAAATTTCTCATGGCTTTTATAAGTATGCACTGCATTTTTACAATTTTTAAAAATGAGAAGGTATTTTGGTGAGAAATTATAGGTAGAAATTGACAGGCACACAATAGTAGTGACAGCTATTAACACATGTATCTAATTTAGTTACAGATTAAGTAGGAGAAATAAAGATCTAGCCCTTGAATAATAGAATGAATAATTTCAAATTTATGTATAAATTTCTAATTCTGGTTTATACCATGCAAAAAAGTACCTTTTCCCCCCAGTATCCAGCCAACATTTAATAGCATTTAGGCCACAAATGCTTTAGTAAATCTCAAGATAAGAAAAAATGTATAGGTATATGATGTCTCTCAATAGGGGGATGGATTAATATAGTGTGATTAATGTGATTATTAGAATACAGAAGATAAAAGGAATGAACTAGATCTAAATATATTTATATATATAGATCTCAAAAACCTAATTAATTAGCAAAACACTCTATGGAGTTTATAGATGCATTCATATGTATGTGAAGCTATTGAAAATATACTAGAATGATTCATCCCAAATTTGCACCCATGAGGAAGAGGAAATGAAATAGGACACAGGACAGTAATTAAAAGGAAATTTAATTAAATCTCTAAAAATACATTTTCTCTTTTAAATGGAAGCGAATATGGCAAAATAGCAAGAGTTAATTCTAGGTGGTAGGGATATGAGTATTTGTTATAATACTATTTTATATTTTTTTAGATTTTTAATTTTCTCAAAAAAGAAAAATTTAAGAAAGTATCACAGGTCATCTTCCTTGATCTCAGTAGAACAAAACTAGATATTAATAATGAAACTGTGAATGAAAAACTCAACCACTTGAAAATTAAAACAGAATTAAACACTTTTGGGACAAAGTGCAAATCAAAGTTCTTATTAGAGTGAATTTATAAAAATAATGATAATGAGAACATAAACATTCATAATTATGATGGGATTTCCCTATATGTGATCTGAGGATCTCATTCAAAAATACAGATTTCTAGACCCTACTCCAAACTTACCAAAATATAAGTGGTGCTCAGGAATCTGCATTCTTATCAAACTTCAATTTAGTGGTATTTGATTAACTATGTGAATGAGCTCAGAGTCAAATTTATACACTCAAAGATCTTAAATACCAAAGAATAGAGAGAGAAAAAATTAATTAGGCATTCAAATAAAGAGGACAACAGAAAAAAGAGGGAAGCAGGGTGATGGCTACAAAATGATAAAAATCAAACATTAATGAATTAACAGACTCAAAAAATGAAATTTGCTAAGAAAATCTAAGAAGGTCTTTGAAGAACAAGTCAAATAGATAAACCATTATTAATTAGGTGATTCTCTTACAAGTCTCACCAAGGAACACAGCACGGGCAAAAGCACACTCATCCTCTTCCTGAATTCTCCTAAAAGCACATTTCTTTTCCTACTGTGAGCTCTTTATCACTGGTGGTGCAATGGTTAAGAATCCACCTGCCAATGCAGGGGACACGGGTTCGATCCCTGCTTCAGGAACATCCCATATGCCACGGAGCAACTAAGCCCGTGCGCCACAAGTACTGAATCCCACACACCTAGAGCCCGTGCTCCGCAACAAGAGACGCCACCGCAATGAGAAGACCGCACACCACAACAAAGAGTAGCCCCTGCTCACCACAACTAGAGAAAGCCCACACGAAGCAACGAAGACCCAACACAACCAAACATAAATAAATGAATAAATAAATGTAAAGAAAAACAATAAATAGCAATCATCCTGAGTTCTTCCATAGAGGGTAATTTCTGAAAAACTGAAAGACTTTGTCAAAGAGGTCTCCCCATGGGAGGTGGAGGAAGACCATAGTTTGGGCTCAGTAGATAGAGATTTAGTGTTATTTTGGCCATTGTTTTCTCTCTCCACCTCAGATTTATTGAGATATAGTTGACATATAACACTGTGTAAATTTAAGGTGTACAGCCCATTGATTTGATATATGTATATATTGAAAAATGATTACCATTGCAGCATTATCAGGTCACATAATGCCCTTTTCTTTTTTGTGGTGAGAACATTTAAGATCTATTCTCTTAGCAACTTTCAAGTATACAATACAGCATTATTAACTATAATCACCACGCTGTACATTAGATCCCTGGAACTTATTCATCTCATAACTGGAAGTTCATAGCCTTTGACCAACATCTCCCCAATTCCCCTCATCCCCCAGCCCCTGGTAACCACCATTCTATCCTCTGTTTCAAGGAGTTTGGCCAAAAGCACATTATCTTGAAAATCATGTTATTTTTTGCATTTTATTCCAAAATATATCCGCTTTAATGTTTTAAATTACAACTAAATAAAATTAGCATTCCAGCGGTTAAATGAACACGCCTTTGTTAGTGAGAAGCACAACATTAATTAGCTGAAACTTAAGAAAGGAGCAACAAGATAATTAATGAAAACTAGAATTCCATGAGTAGATTTAATCACAGATAAAGGGTATATTTCTGAGAATTATGAGAAAAGACTTTGTACAAATCTTTGCTAATGACAAAGAAAAATGGATCACTGTATTACTTTTCTAGGAAGGTGTACATGACCAAAGTATATTCAAGAAGTAGAAAACCTTAACAGGTCACGTAAGAAACTTGTAAGAAAAAAAATAAGAAATGAAATAATTAACTATTTTAAAATCAGCTTTCTTATTCAAGGTGGCAACTAAGCCTATGCTTTTACCTCCTAACTTTACCAAATACCATTGAACTGACAAAAATGACATGAGAAACACAATAAATCCCTAACGTGTTGGAAAGGTGGAAAGATTGAAAATTTCAATGAATCCATGAATCTTCATTTTAAATGCCAAAATAAATTCTAGATAAAAAATTAAATCATAACAGAAAACTATTATAGCAAATATTTATATAACCTAGGTTTGGTTATGGCCTTCTAAAACAAACAAAAAAAACATAAATGGAAAGATAGACAGATTTCCTAAGGTTTTTTAAACTTCTATATGTCAAAAATACAATAAAAATTAAAAGGTTAAAGTCAAACTAAAAGAAATTGCAACATTTATAACACATGAAGTCTTAATATTCTTGACATAACACTTCTTACAAATCATTTTTTAAAATGAACACCATAAGAGAAAAATAAAAATAGACAGAAGACATTAACTAGTATGTTAATGTCACAAAGGGGAAAAAAGGGTCAGGAAGGAAGGAAGGAAGGAAGGAAGGAAGGAAAAGGGAAGGAGGAAAGAAAAAGAAAAAATATTATCTTCTTTAAATAAAAAAATACAAATTAATATAGCTGAAATATTTTGTCTACTAAATTAAAGAGAACAATATAATATTCAGTCCTGACATAGTCAATCTAGACTGCCTAGCTTCAAATCCTGGTTCCACTACTTCCACTTGTTCACTACATGATGTTAGGCAAGTAATTTAACCTTTCTGTGCCTTGATATTTGTCATCTGTGAAATGAGCTTTCTGGAAATCAAATAAATTAACATATGTCAAGCACTTAGAACAGTGCCCCATTCATAGTAAGCACTATATGAATAATATTATTGTTATTATTATTAGAGGAAACAGGACCTCATTCCTACTGGGAATTAGGTTACTTGGTAGGTTCAACTTACCTGAAGGACAATTTGCTAATAAACATCGAAAGCTTAATAAAACATGCAGACAATTTTACTGAGTAATTCTTCTTTAGGAATTTATCCTGAGGAAGTAATTTCTGTTGTTGGGGTCTTGAAGTGATTGTACTAATTAAATGGAGTATATCTACAGAATTTAAGGGAAATCCTATGGTTGCTCCCCACCCCTACTGATGCACCTAGGGGCAAATAATACAAGCAGAACTAGAGAGACAGCAGGGTGGTATAATGGCAAAAGCCTAGACTTAAGCCAAAAAGACGAGGATTTCAACTCTGGCTTGGTCACTTATGGCTGTATGATCTTAGTGCAGTTCATTTCATTTTTCTGAATCTCAGTTTCTTCATCAGCAAAACTGGGACTAACATGCATACATTTCACAGTTGTAGTAAATACACAATAGAGACATCAATTGCTCTGACACACCCTCTCTTCTGAAATAAAACAAATGAAATAAATTTACCCTTGGTAAGTTAAACTATGACCAAAAAAAAAAAAAACCAGAAACAAAAGCAAAAAAAACAGTAAAGGATCAGACCAAAGATAGTCTACCTGGCAGATATATATTATGTTCTAGAGATGTATATTCAAATCATCTATCATTCTTGTTCTGACTCTATAGTACCTGTAATCTAATAATCTTGATTTTTCATTTAGCTTGCATATAAAAAAGAATGAACAAGTCATACTTTCTTGAATGTTCAGCAATTCTGGTGCTATATACCCACTTTAAACTTTAGCACATGAATTACAAACTGGCAACTTATGGACTGGCTTTGGCTTGCCAACACCTAATACTTGGCAAATTTCCCATACAAATCCACATTTCAAGCTTTTCTTTTAAAACTGGATGATATGGCTATATTAGACTAATACACTTGAAGGGCCACAGTTTGACTGGACCTGAGTAGTGGCTGTCCCTTTTAGACAAGGCATGTGTTCTGACTCTACCAAGTCCACTTTATTAAATTGCTTATCTAGTTGGTCCCATAGGCATTGGAGATTTTTTACCTTTTCTGGAAGAGTTCAAGCCGTCCCTTCCCTCATTCTATCTCCTGAAGAGTAGAAGCACTGAAGCACTGAGGTGAGTTGCAAAACCCAAGAACACACTTGTGTCCCTTTATTAGAATGTGGGGTATTCACCCTAGGGGGGGAGTATAAATATGTCTGTATTGGCACAAACACTCCATCGATGATGGTGACGATGAAGAGGATGATGATAGCTGCCAATACTTACTTTTCCTTCAGTTTATCTTTCCATGTCATTTACCATCAGAGCTATGGGACTTCCAACTGAACGCTGGGAACTTCCAACTGAACACTGGGAGTTGAGCAGGATATGAGATGGGTTTAAATGAAGCCTATTTCCTACAAACAAGAAATAGGGGACACAGATAGGCTTTTGTGCCCGGGAACCCACAGGCTTCTGCTCGGTTTCAATGGTAAAAATCAGTTGTTCCACCAGATATAGCAGTGGTAGCAGTATTATCTATGGCAAGTCTTCAAATTGAGTTTGTCTATACAGTCTTTTCAAACAGTAGGAGGATAAAGATAGTAGCTTAAAGAGAATCAATTTCTAGATACTCAATTTCCACATAACTTCTTTCCTAAAATTGATCTGCTAGAAAATGTCCCTTTTTGCAATTTACCTTTTCCCGCTTTACAAAATAAAGTCATACTTCTGTCATGCATCTAAGATTTGACAATATTGCATTGCCTCTGGGGATGAAAACCTTGAGTTTGTTTACAAAGGGAAAATTTGAAGTACATATTGGTGTCCACATTGAGAAAGTGAATGACTCTAAACACTATGTAATAAATCATTTTGCAAGTCTGTAATTTCCAATTTTTTGTCTTGGACAAAATTGAAGGAGGACCTAATTGAATTATCAGCTGATAAATGATTAAAATGATTTATGAAGATGGATAATTATGTGATTTTTGGCATATTATCTGCAAGGAAATTAAAGATGGAAGGAAATTACCATAATAAAGCCCTTTAATTCAAATCTATTCATTTATTTATTATATATTTTAGTGCTTATATTAATAAAAATTTTAAAGGAAAAAATTGCTAGCAATGAGTATTATTCATGTTTGGATAAATAAAATAATAGGGAAAAATCCCTCAAATGAATATTCAATTAAATTTTAACTTTTTACTTTTTAAAATTTACAAGGATTGGTGATGCATTTATATTATTTTGATCAATCATATACTGACAATAATCGAATGATAAATTAATAAGGAAGAGTTTTTAAGCTTTAAAATTAATTTTAATTTAAATAGTTTTTGAGGTAGGGAAGTATGATACAGTAATCAATGAAAGGCTTTTTAACAAAAAATATATAAAATTAGGACAAAAATTCTGGGGTGATAATAAATGGAACTATACATTAGAGGAAGAAAAAACAATATAAATTATCCAATAGTTAAAGAAGATTATTTTAATGTATTTTATAAACAAATGATAAAGGGGAAGGGTAAGCTGGGATGAAGTGAGAGAGTGGCATTGACATATATACACTACCAAATGTAAAATAGATAGCTAGTGGGAAGCAGCTGCATAGCACAGGGAGATCAGTTCGGTGCTTTGTGTCCACCTAGAGGGGTGGGATAGGGAGGGTGGTAGGGAGACTCAAGAGGGAGGAGATGGGGATGTATGTATATGTATAGCTGATTCACTGTAATACAGCAGAAACTAACACACCATTGTAAAGCAATTATACTCCAATAAAGATGTTAAAAAAAAAACAAATGATAGCTGATCTCAAATTGCTACAGTATTAGATTCTGTTGGGTATATTTAAGAGAGTAACAGTTTATTTCAAAATATCAGTATTCATAATACTTCAAAATTTACATTTTTGCAATATAAGTATATGATGACAAACTATTTCTTAAGGAAGTATAGGTGATTTACAATATTATATTAGTTTCAGGTGTACAGTGTAGAAATTCAGTATTTTTAGCAATTAGGGTATTACAAGATAATGGCTATAATTCACTGTGGTATACAGTATATCCTGTTGCTTATACATTTTATACATAGTAGTTTGTCTCCGTTAATCCCATAACCTGAATTTATCCCTACCACCTTCCCTCTCACTTTTGGTAACCACAAGTTTGCTTTCTATATCTGTGGGATTATTTCTGTTTTGCATATACATTCCCTTGTATTTTTTAAAAAAATCCACATATAAGTGATACCATACAGTTTTTATATTTTTCTGTCAGATGTATTTCAATAAGAATAATATTCTCTAAATCCATCCACGTTGCTGCAGACGGTAGCATTTCATTCTTTTTTATGGCTAACATTCCATTGTGTATGTATATACCACATCTTCTTAATCCAGTCATATGTTGATGGGCACGTCGGTTGCTCCCGTGTCTTGGCTGTTCTAAGTAGTGTTACTATGAACACTGAGGTGCATGTATCTTTTTGAATTAATGTTTTCATTTTTATGGGTATATAGCCATATAACCTCCATACTGTTTTCCATAGTGGTTGCACCAATTTACATTCCCACCAACAGAGTACAAGGGTACCCTTTTTTCCACATAGTCTCCAACATTTGTTATTTGTAGACTTTCTGATGATAGGCATTCTGAAAGATGCCAGGTGATATCTCATTGTTGTTTTGATTTGCATTTCTCCAATAAATAGTGATGTTGAGCATCTTTTCATGTGCCTGTTAGTCATCTGTATGTCTTTTTCTGGAAAAATGTCTATTCAGGTCATCTGCCCATTTTTAAATTGAGTTGATTTTTTTTTGATATTGAGTTGTATAAGCTGTTTTTATATTTGAATATTAACCCTTTGTCAGTGCATCAATGGCAAATATTTTCTCCCATTCCATAGTTACTCTTTTCTTTTGTTGATAGATTCATTTACTGTGTAAAAGCTTTTAAGTTTAGTTAGGTTCCATTTGCTTATTTTTGCCTTTATTTCATTTGCCTTAGGAGACTGATCCAAGAAAATATTGCTACCATTTATGTCAGAGAGTGTTCAGCCTATGTTCTCTTCTAAGAGTTTTATGGTTTTCTGTCTTACATTTAGGTCTTTAAAACATTTTGATTTTATTTATGTATATGGTGTGAGGGAATGTTCTAATCTCATTGTTTTACATGTGACAGTCCAATTTTCCCAGCACCACTCTTTGAAGAGATGGTCTTTTCTCCACTGTATATTCTTACATTCTTTGTCGTAGATTAATTGACCATAGAGGCATGGGTTTATTTCCAGGTTCTCTTCTCTTTTCCTTTGATCTATGTGTTTGTTTTGGTGCCAATACCATGCTTTTTTGATAACTGTAGCTTTGTAGTATATTCTGAAGTATGGGAGGGTTACACCAGCAGCTGTGTTCTTTTTTCTCAAGATTGCTTTCCTAATCTTGGGTCTTTTGTGGTTTCATATAAACTTTAGGATTATTTGTTCTAGTTCTGTGAAAAATGGCATGGGTATTTTGATAGGGATTGCATTAAATCTGTAGATTGCTTTGGAAAATGTGGCCATTTTAACAATATTAATTCTTCTAATCCAAGAGCATGGGATATTGTCCCATTTCTTTTAGCTTCAATTTCTTCATCAGAGTTTTATGGTTTTCAGAGTATAGGTCTTTAACATTCTTGGTTAAATTTATCCCTAGGTATTTTATTCTTTTTTTTAAATTGTGGTAGAGTTGATTAACAATATTGTGTTCATTTCAGGTGTAGAGCACAGTGATTCACAAATTTTAAAAGTTACCAGTCACGCATTTTTAAACTTATTTTCTTTTTCTGTTTTTATTTGGGTTTTTTGTTTGTTTTTTTTGTTTTTCATTAAGTTCTTTTTACATAAATTTACATCACATTTTTTTTTGTTCAAACAGAAAGTCATAAAAATTATAGTCATCCTCATCAGTTCACTGAGTCCCATGTAATTAATCTTTTTTTCATCTTGACCTTTTGTTAGCACTTTTATGAATTCATCAGTTTTCCATTAGAGTTCTGAAAATGCTTATTCATTCAGTTCAGCAGTATAGTCAGTTACCAGAAACCTGTACTTGTCAGAGTCTTTTCCATGAATTCCTTGAAGATGAAACCCTTTTATAGGAACATTTTTGCAAAAGCATCAGAGTACACCCAGAACTGTCTGTAAATGACAAAAGACTTAAAAATGACCAAGATTAAAGATTTCATGAAAGTTCATAATAATGCAATTGACAAGGAAATTTATTTATTTCTGAGATATACATTTTAAAGTAATAACTAGAATTATGACTTACACATTATAAGATTTTTAGGAATTTCATGTAGTGTCTGAAACATTTATATTAACAGGTTTCTGTACAAATACCCTAAAGAAAGTTTAGTATTAGTTTTTTCTTTAATTTTTGAATTTTATTTTATTTATTTTTTTTATACAGCAGGTTCTTATTAGTCATCAATTTTATACACATCAGTGTATAAAATACCACCCACCCATGGTATTCCCTCCTTGGTGTCCATATGTTTGTTCTCTACATCTGTGTCTCAATTTCTGCCATGAAAACCAGTTCATCTGTACCATTTTTCTAGATTCCACATACATGAGTTAATATACTATATTTGTTTTTCTCTTTCTGACTTACTACACTCTGTATGACAGTCTCTAGATCCATCCACGTCTCAACAAATGACTCAATTTCGTTCCTTTTTATGGCTGAGTAATATTCCATTGTATATGTGTACCATAACTTCTTTATCCACTCATCTGTCGATGGGCATTTAGGTTGCTTCCATGACCTGGCTATTGTAAATAGTGCTGAAATGAACACTGGGGTGCATGTGTCTTTTTGAATTATGGTTTTCTCTGGGTATATGCCCAGTAGTGGGATTGCTGGATCATATGGT
>NC_041234.1:36910896-36914652 GCF_002837175.3 Physeter macrocephalus | reverse complement strand
TTCCCTTTTCTCCACACCCTCTCCAGCATTTGTTGTTTGTAGATTTTCTGATGATGCCCATTCTAACTGGTGTGAGGTGATACCTCATTGTAGTTTTGATTTGCATTTCTCTAATAATTAGTGATGTTGAGCAGGTTTTCATGTGCTTCTTGGCCATTTGTATGTCTTCTTTGGAGAAATGTCTATTTAGGCATTCTGCCCATTGTTGGATTCGGTTGTTTGATTCTTTAATATTGAGTTGCATGAGTTGTTTACATATTTTGGAGATTAATCCTTTGTCCATTGATTCGTTTGCAAATATTTTCTCCCATTCTGAGGGTTGTATTTTCGTCTTGTTTATGGTTTCCTTTGCTTTGTAAAAGCTTTTAAGTTTCATTACGTCCCACTCATTTATTTGGTTTTAATTTCCTTTACTCTAGGAGGTGGATCAAAAAAGATTGTGCTGTGATTTATGTCAAAGAGTGTTCTTCCTATGTTTTCCTCTAAGAGTTTTATAGTGTCCGTCCTTACATTTAGGTCTCGAATCCATTTTGAGTTTATTTCTGTGTAAGGTGTCAGGGAGTGTTCTAATTTCATCTTTTACATGTAGCTGTCCAGTTTTCCCAGAACCACTTATTGAAGAGACAGTCTTTTCTGCATTTTATATCCTTGACTCCTTTGTCATAGATTAGTTAACCATAGGTGTGTGGGTTTATCTCTGGGCTTTCTATCTTGTTCCATTGATCTATGATTCTGTTTTAGTACCAGTACTGTATTGTCTTCATTACTGTAGCTTTGTAGTATAGTCTGAAGTCAGGGAGTCGGATTCCTCCAGCTCCGTTTTTTTTCCCTAAAGACTGCTATGGCAATTTGGGGTCTTTTTGTGTCTCCATACAAATTTTAAGATTTTTTATTCTAGTTCCGTAAAAATTGCCATTGGTAATTTGATAGGGATTGCATTGAATCTGTAGATTGCTTTAGGTAGTATAGTCATTTTCACAGTATTGTTTCTTCCAATCCAAGAACATGGTATATCTCTCCATCTGTTGGTATCATCTTTAACTTCTTTCATCAGTGTCTTATAGTTTTCTGCATACAGGTGTTTTGTCTCCCTAGGTAGGTTTATTGCTAGGTATTTTATTCTTTTCATTGCAGTAGTAAATGGGAGTGTTTCCTTAATTTCTTTTTCATATTTTTCATCATTAGTGTATAGGATTTTCCCTAAAGACTGCTATGGCAATTTGGGGTCTTTTTGTGTCTCCATACAAATTTTAAGATTTTTTATTCTAGTTCCGTAAAAATTGCCATTGGTAATTTGATAGGGATTGCATTGAATCTGTAGATTGCTTTGGGTAGTATAGTCATTTTCACAGTATTGATTCTTCCAATCCAGGAACATGGTATATCTCTCCATCTATTGGTATCATCTTTAAGTTCTTTCAACAGTGTCTTATAGTTATCTACATACAGGTCTTTTGTCTTGCTAGGTAGGTTTCTTCCTAGGTATTTTATTCTTTTTTTTGCAGTGGTATTCAGTTTTTCACCATTGGGAATGATGTTTGCTGTGGGTTTGTCCTATATGGCCTTTATTATGTTGAGGCAGATTCCCTCTATTCCCACTTTCTGGAGAGTTTTTATCATAAATGAGTTTTGAGTTTTGTCAAAAGCTTTTTCTGCATCTATTGAGATGATCATATGGTTTTTATTCTTAAATTTGTTAATATGGTATATCCCATTGTTTGATTTGCATATATTGAAGACTCCTTGCATCCATGGGATAAATCCCACTTGATCATGGTGTATGATCCTTTTAATGTGTTGTTCGATTCTGTTTGCTAGTATTTTGCTGAGGATTTTTGCATCTATATTCATCAGTGGTATTGGTCTGTAATTTTCCTTTTTTGTAGTATCTTTGTCTGGTTTTGTTATCACAGTGTTGGTGGCCTCATAGATTGAGTTTGGGAGTGTTCCTTCCTCTGCAAATTTTTGGAAGAGTTTGAGAGGGATGGGTATTAGCTCTACTCTAAATGTCTGATAGCGTTCACCTCAGAAGCCATCTGGTCCTGGACTTTTGTTTGTTGGAAAACTATTAATCACAGAGTCAATTTCATTACTTATGATTGGTCTGTTCATATTTTCTATTTCTTCCTGGTTCAGTCTTGGAAAGTTATACCTTTCTAAGCATTTGTCCATTACTTACAGATTGTCCATTTTGTTGGCATAGAGTTGCTTGTAGTAGTCTCTTAGGATGATCTGTATTTCTGTGGTGTCTGTTGTAACTTCTCCTTTTCATTTCTAATTTTATTGGTTTGAGTCCTCTCCCTCTTGTTCTTGATGAGTCTGGCTAATGGTTTATCAATTTTGTTTCTCTTCTCAAACTATAAACTTGCCTCTTAGAACTGCTTTTCCTGCATCCCATAGGTTTTGGATCGTCATGTTTTCATTGTCATTTGTCTCTAGGTATTTTTTGATTTCCTCTTTGATTTCTTCAGTGATCTCTTGATTATTTAGTAACATATTGTTTAGCCTCTATGTGTTTGTGTTTTTCACATTTATTTCCCTGTAATTCATTTCTAATCCATATTGTTGTGGTCAGAAAAGTTACTTGATATGATTTCAATTTTTAAAATTTACTGAGGGTTGACTTGTGACCCATGATGTGATCTATCCTGGAGAATGTTCTGTGCGCACTTGAGAAAAAAGTGTAATCTGCTGTTTGTGGATGGAATGTCCTATAAATATCAATTAAATCTATCTTGTCTATTGTGTCATCTAAAGCTTCTCTTTCCTTATTTATTTTCATTTTTGGATGATCTGTCCATTGTTGTAAGTGAGGTGTTAATGTCACCCAATATTACTGTGTTAGAGTCAATTTCCTCTTTTATAGCTGTTAGCAGTTGCCTTATGTATTGAGGTGCTCCTATGTTGGGTGCATATGTATTTATAATTGCTATATCTTCTTCTTGGATTGATCCCTTGATCATTATGTAGTGTCCTTCCTTGTCTCTTGTAACATTCTTTATTTTAAAGTCTATTTTGTCTGATATGAGTATCGCTACTCCAGCTTTCTTTTGTTTTCCATTTGCATGGAATATATTTTTCCATCTGCATGGAATATCTTTTTCCATCCCCTCACTTTCAGTCTGTATGTATCCCTAGGTCTGAAGTGGGTCTCTTTTAGACAACATATATATGGGTCTTATTTTTTATCTGTTCAGCAAGCCTGTGTTTTTTGGTTGGAGCATTTAATCCATTCACATCTAAGGTAATTATCAATATGTATGTTTCTATGACCATTTTCTTATTGTTTTGGGTTTGTTATTGTAGGTCCTTTTCTTCTCTTGTGTTTCTCACTTAGAGAAGTTCCTTTAGCATTTGTTGTACAGCTGGTTTGGTGGTGCTGAATTCTCTTAGCTTTTGCTTGTCTGTAAAGCTTTTGATTTCTCCATCGAATCTGAATGAGATCCTTGCCGGGTAGAGTAATCTTGGTTGTAGCTTCTTCCCTTTTATCACTTTGATTATATCATGCCAGTCCCTTCTGGCTTGTAGAGTTTCTGCTGAGAAATCAACTTTTAAAACATTTCCTGCATCTTCTCGATATTTGCCTCCTTTCTTTTTCCAAGGTCCATTATCATCTTCATTATCATTATTCTGAATTCTTTTTCTGGGAGGTTGCCTGTCTCCACTTCATTTAGTTGTTTTTCTGGGGGTTTATCTTGTTTCTTCATCTGGTACAAAGCCCTCTGCCTTTTCATCTTGTCTATCTTTCTGTGAATG
>NC_041234.1:36902509-36903049 GCF_002837175.3 Physeter macrocephalus | reverse complement strand
AGCTGGTTTGGTGGTGCTGAATTCTCTTAGCTTTTGCTTGTCTGTAAAGCTTTTGATTTCTCCATCGAATCTGAATGAGATCCTTGCCTGGTAGAGTAATCTTGGTTGTAGCTTCTTCCCTTTTATCACTTTGATTATATCATGCCAGTCCCTTCTGGCTTGTAGAGTTTCTGCTGAGAAATCAGCTGTTAACCTTATCGGTGTTCCCTTGTATGTTATTTGTTGTGTTTCCCTTGTGGCTTTTAATAATTTTTCTTTGTCTTTAATTTTTGACAATTTGATTAGTATGTGTCCCAGTGTGTTTCTCCTTGGGATTATCCTGTATGGGACTCGCTGCGCTTCCTGGACTTGGGTGGCTATTTCCTTTCCCATGTTAGGGAAATTTTCAACTATAATGTCTTCAAATAGTTTCTATGGTCCTTTTTCTCTCTCTTCTCCTTCTGGGACCCCTATAATGTGAATGTTGTTGTGTTTAATGTTGTCCCAGAAGTCTCTTAGGTTGTCTTCATTTCTTTTCTTTCTTTTTTCTTTATTCTGTTC
>NC_041234.1:36887291-36901940 GCF_002837175.3 Physeter macrocephalus | reverse complement strand
ATTGTAGGTCCTTTTCTTCTCTTGTGTTTCTCACTTAGAGAAGTTCCTTTAGCATTTGTTGTACAGCTGGTTTGGTGGTGCTGAATTCTCTTAGCTTTTGCTTGTCTGTAAAGCTTTTGATTTCTCCATCGAATCTGAATGAGATCCTTGCCTGGTAGAGTAATCTTGGTTGTAGCTTCTTCCCTTTTATCACTTTGATTATATCATGCCAGTCCCTTCTGGCTTGTAGAGTTTCTGCTGAGAAATCAGCTGTTAACCTTATCGGTGTTCCCTTGTATGTTATTTGTTGTGTTTCCCTTGTGGCTTTTAATAATTTTTCTTTGTCTTTAATTTTTGACAATTTGATTAGTATGTGTCCCAGTGTGTTTCTCCTTGGGATTATCCTGTATGGGACTCGCTGCGCTTCCTGGACTTGGGTGGCTATTTCCTTTCCCATGTTAGGGAAATTTTCAACTATAATGTCTTCAAATAGTTTCTATGGTCCTTTTTCTCTCTCTTCTCCTTCTGGGACCCCTATAATGTGAATGTTGTTGTGTTTAATGTTGTCCCAGAAGTCTCTTAGGTTGTCTTCATTTCTTTTCTTTCTTTTTTCTTTATTCTGTTCTGCAGCAGTGAATTTCACCATTCTGTCTTCCAGGTCACTTATCCGTTCTTCTGCCTCAGTTATTCTGCTATTGATTCCTTCTAGTGTAGTTTTCATTTTAGTTATTGTATTGTTCATCTCTGTTTGTTCGTTCTTTAATTCTTCTAGGTCTTTTAAAACATTTCCTGCATCTTCTCGATATTTGCCTCCTTTCTTTTTCCAAGGTCCATTATCATCTTCATTATCATTATTCTGAATTCTTTTTCTGGGAGGTTGCCTGTCTCCACTTCATTTAGTTGTTTTTCTGGGGGTTTATCTTGTTTCTTCATCTGGTACAAAGCCCTCTGCCTTTTCATCTTGTCTATCTTTCTGTGAATGTCTTTTATTCTTTTTTATGTGATTTTAAATGGGATTATATTTTTACTTCCTCTTTTTGATATTTCTTTATTAATATATAGAAATGCAACAGATTCCTGTATATTAATCTTGTGTCCTACAACATTGCTGAATTCAGTTATTAGTTCTAATAGTTTTTGTGTGGAGTCCTTAGGGTTTTCTATATATGGTATCATGTCATCTGCATATAGTCACAACTTTACCTCTTCCCTTCCAATTTGGATACCTTTTATTTCTTTTTCTTGTCTGACTGCTATGGCTACGACTTCCAATAATATGTTGAAGTGAAGTGATGAGTGGGCATCCTTTTCTTGTTCTAGATTTTAGCGGGAAGAATTTTAGCTTTTCCCCATTGAGTATTGGCTGTGGGTTTGTCATAAATGGCTTTTATTATGTTGAGATATGTTCCCTGTATACCCATTTTGGTAAGAGTTTTTTTTATCATGAATGGATGTTGAATGTTATCAAATGCTTTTTATGCACCTATTGAGATGATTGTGTGGTTTTTGACTTTTCATTTGTTTATGTGGTGTGTTACATTCATTGATTTATGAATGTTGAACCATCCTTGTGAAATTCAGATGAATCCCACTTAGTCTTGTTGTATGATCTTTCTTATGTGTTGGGTTCTGTTTGCTAATATTTTGTTGAGAATTTTTGCATCTATAGTCATCAAAGATATTAGCCTGTAATTTTCTGTTTTGGTGGTGTCTTTGTCTGGTTTTGGTACAGGGTGATGGTGCCTTCATAGAATGTCTTTGTGGTGCTCCCTTCTCTTCAATCTTTTGGAAAAGTTTGAGAAGGATTGGTATAATTTTTTTTTGTATGTTCTGTAGAATTCACCTGTGAAACCACCTGGTCCTGGACTTTTGTTTGTTGGGAGCTTTTTAAATTACAGATTCTATTTCACCTGTAGTCATTAGACTGTTCAAATCATCTATTTTTTCTTGATTCAGTTTTGGTGGCCTGTATGTTTCTAGAAAGTTGTCCATTTCTTATAGGTTGTCAAATTTGTTAGCAAATAATTGTTCATAATATTCGTTTATGATTTTTCTGTAGTTCTGTGGTATCAGTTGAGATTTCTCTTTTTCAATTTCTTATTTTTTTTTATTTGGGTTCACTCTCTTTTCTTTTTGGTGAACCTGGTCAGAGATTTGTCAATTTTGTTTACCCTTTCAAAGAACCAGCTCTTGTTTTTGTTCATTTTTTCTATTTTTTAAATCTCTATTTTATGTATTTCCTCCCTGATCTTTATTATTTCCTGCCTTCTGCTGACTTTAGGTTTTGTTTGTTCTTCTTTTTCTAATTCTTTTAGGTGGTAAGTTAGGTTGTTTATTGAGATTTTTCTTGTTTTTTGATGAAGGCCTTATTGCTGTGAACTTCCCTCTAAGAACTGCTTTTGCCACATCCCATAGATTTTTTATGGTTTTGTTTTCATTGTCATTTGTCTCAAGGCATCTTTTTGATTTCCTTGTTGAACCAACAATATTTTAGTAGCATTTGTTTAGTCTCCATTTAGTCATTTTTTTCTAATTTATTTTCCTGTGATTGATTTCTAGTTTCATTCCATTGTAGTCAGAGAAGATGCTTGAAATAATTTCTATACTCTTAAATTTGTTGAGGTTAGTTTTTTTTGCCCTAGTATGTGGTCAATCATAGAGAATGTTCCGTGTGGACTTGAAAATAATTTGTATTCTGGTATTTTTGCTATGTAAAGTCCTGAAAATATCAATTAAGTCTAACTGTTCTATTATATCATTTAGGATCTCTGTTTCCTTATTGAGTCTCTGTTTGTAATATCTGTCCATTTATGTGAGTGAGGTGTTAATGACTCCTACTATAATTGTATTCCAATTGATTTCTCCCTTTATGTCTGTTAGTATTTGTTTTATATATTTGGGTGCTCCTATATTAGGTGCATATAAGTTGATGAGTGTAATATCCTCTTCTTGTATTGATCCTTTTATCATTATATAGTATCCTTCTTTATTTTTGTTTATAGTCTTTAAAGTTCATTTGGTCTGATATGAGTATTGTAACTCCTGCTTTCTTGTCATTTCCATTTGCCTGAAATATCTTTTTCCATCCCCTCACTTTCAATCTATGTGTGTCCCTTGACCTAAAATGGGTCTCTTGTAGGCAGCATATTGTAGGCTCTTGTTTTTTTATCCAGTCTGCCACTCTATGTCTTTTGATTGGAGCATTCAGTCCATTGACATTTAATGTAATTATTGATACATATGTATGTATTGACATTTCAAACCTTGTTTTCCCAGTTGATTCTTAGTTTCTTTTTTTGGTGATTGATGATTTCATTTTATTTTATGCTTGTGTTCTCTTCTTTTTAGATTTTGTGAGGTGGTAAGTTAGGTTGTTTATTGAGATTTTTCTTGTTTTTTGATGAAGGCCTTATTGCTGTGAACTTCCCTCTAAGAACTGCTTTTGCCACATCCCATAGATTTTTTATGGTTTTGTTTTCATTGTCATTTGTCTCAAGGCATCTTTTTGATTTCCTTGTTGAACCAACAATATTTTAGTAGCATTTGTTTAGTCTCCATTTAGTCATTTTTTTCTAATTTATTTTCCTGTGATTGATTTCTAGTTTCATTCCATTGTAGTCAGAGAAGATGCTTGAAATAATTTCTATACTCTTAAATTTGTTGAGGTTAGTTTTTTTTGCCCTAGTATGTGGTCAATCATAGAGAATGTTCCGTGTGGACTTGAAAATAATTTGTATTCTGGTATTTTTGCTATGTAAAGTCCTGAAAATATCAATTAAGTCTAACTGTTCTATTATATCATTTAGGATCTCTGTTTCCTTATTGAGTCTCTGTTTGTAATATCTGTCCATTTATGTGAGTGAGGTGTTAATGACTCCTACTATAATTGTATTCCAATTGATTTCTCCCTTTATGTCTGTTAGTATTTGTTTTATATATTTGGGTGCTCCTATATTAGGTGCATATAAGTTGATGAGTGTAATATCCTCTTCTTGTATTGATCCTTTTATCATTATATAGTATCCTTCTTTATTTTTGTTTATAGTCTTTAAAGTTCATTTGGTCTGATATGAGTATTGTAACTCCTGCTTTCTTGTCATTTCCATTTGCCTGAAATATCTTTTTCCATCCCCTCACTTTCAATCTATGTGTGTCCCTTGACCTAAAATGGGTCTCTTGTAGGCAGCATATTGTAGGCTCTTGTTTTTTTATCCAGTCTGCCACTCTATGTCTTTTGATTGGAGCATTCAGTCCATTGACATTTAATGTAATTATTGATACATATGTATGTATTGACATTTCAAACCTTGTTTTCCCAGTTGATTCTTAGTTTCTTTTTTTGGTGATTGATGATTTCATTTTATTTTATGCTTGTGTTCTCTTCTTTTTAGATTTTGTGAATTTACTGTATGTTTTTGATTTGTGGTTGCCCTGTTTTTCAAGTATGTTAACTCCTTCCTATATCTGCTTGCTTTAGACTGATATTCATATAGGTTGAAACACATTCTAAAAGAAAGAAAAAGAATCGGCATTTTCTCATCTTCTTGCTCACATTTTATGATTTTCATGTCCCTTTTTATATCTTCATGTTTATCCTTTTGCTGTTCCTTGTGTTTATCATTGCTTTCACAAATAGTTTTTTTTTCTTTTCTTTTTGATCTGTATACTGGCTAATTTAAGTGATTTACTTTCCAATTGTGATTTCCTCCTTCCTGTATCTTCTTGCTTCTTTTCTCTTTAGAGGTGACCTTTCACTATTTCTTTAAGGATAGCTTTAGTATTGCTGCATTCTTTTAGTTTTTGCTTGTGTGAGAAATTCTTTATTACTCCTCTTATTCTAAATGATAATCTTTTTGGGTAGATTATTCTAGGTTGCAGGTTTTTCTCTTTCAAGACTTTGGATATATTTTGTCACTCCTTCTGGCCTGCAGTGTTTCTCTAGAGAAATCAGCTGATAGACTTATGGGTGTTCCCTTGTAATTAACTCTTTGTTGTTTTCGTGCTGTGTTTAGAATCCTTTCTTCAACTTTAGCCATTTTTATTATAATATGTTTTGGTGTAGGTCTGTTTTGGTTCATCTTGTCTGGGGCTCTCTGTGCTTCCTGAATCTGGATATCTGTTTCCTTCTTAGGTTTGGGAATTTTTCAGTCATAATTTCTTCAAATACATTTTCAATACCCTTTTCTCTTTCTTCCCCTTTTGGAATCCTTGTTACATGTAGATTGGCCTGCTTTACATTATAATATATGTCTCATTTTTAAATATCTTTATTGGAGTATAATTGCTTTACAACGTTGTGTTAGTTTCTGCTGTATAACAAAGTGAATCAGCTATATGTATACATATGTACCCTTATCCCCTCCCACGTAAGTCTCCCTCCCACTCTCCCTATTCCACCCCTCTATGTGGTCACAAAGCTCCAAGCTGATCTCCCTGTGCTATGTGGGTGCTTCCCACTAGCTATCTATTTTACATTTGGCAGTGTATATATGTAAAAGCTACTCTCTCACTTCATCCCAGCTTACCCTTCCCTCTCCCCGTGTCCTCAAGTCCATTCTCTACATCTGCATCATTATTCCTGTCCTGCCCCTAGGTTCATCAGAACTTTATTTTTATTATTTTTTTAGATTCCATATATATGTGTTAGCATACAGTATTTGCTTTTCGCTTTCTGACGTACTTCACTCTTATACAGTGCTCTTTGAACTTATTAGACCACAGAACACTTTTTGTGCTAAAGCATTCTATCAGATTTCTGTACCATGAAACTAGGTTTACTTTACTTACGTTTTATAAGACTACTAAGTTTACATGAGTCTAAGTAGAGTCTCATGAGAAGGAAATGCAATAGCAATTACCAACTCTGAAGCTGGGAAATGAAACAGGTAGTCAGGTACTTTCTAGTTTATCCACACTAGAAACTTCTTTTAAGTATTCTCAGCTCTACCAAATGGGTGGCCACACTTTTCAACAAACAAGGAAATCATGCATATGTCTACTAGTGAATTAGAACCGCTCAAAGCAAGGAAATAAGGAGAATTCTTAGCCTATCAGAACCTCAGAAATTATCTCCAGAAAAGAATGAGGGTCCTTTCTGAGAACATTTGAGGACTTTTTGAATAGGGCATCAATGTTAGTATTCCTTCCAAGGTTTCTCAAAGTGTGTGTGTGTATACATGCATACATGCCTGTGCATATGCACACACATGTGTATGTGTTATAAGAGAGGTTAATAGGTTTAAAAAGTGATTCCAAAATAAGTCTGGGAAACATTGGGATCAAACACAGTTAAACAAGTTTCTTTATCATTCTAAAGTGCATTGTAACTCTACAAGAGGCAAACATGCTATGTGGTATTTATGTGACCATTAGACTATATAATATCATGTAGAACTTGTGTTCTGCAGAACACACTTTGGGAAATAGTGGTCCACTGAATAGAATTTAGGTTTCTTCTAAGTGTAAGGCCTGACAATGGAAAAAGAAAATATTTCTGAATCTGAGGTTAAACAAATTAAAGATCCTAGAATAACTGTTAGCAGAAACCAAGGTTGGGACATTTAAAAGCAGATGTAAATAGTCATATATTACCAATAGGGGTATTCTTTTACCTTTTGTTTTGTGCATAATTATTTCTTTAAAAAATTTTTTTTACCATCTTTATTGGAGTAATATTGTTCACAATGGTGTGTTAGTTTCTGCTTTATAACAAAGTGAATCAGCTATATATATATATATATATATATATATATATATATATACATATATCCCATATTTCCTCCCTCTTGCATCTCCTTCCCAACTTCCCTATCCCACCTCTCTAGGTGGTCACAAAGCACTGAGCTGATCACCCTGTGCTATGCAGCTGCTTCCCACTAGCTATCTATTTTATATTTGGTAGTATATATATGTACATGCCAATCTCTCACTTCATCCCAGCTTCTGTTCACCTTCCCCGTGTCCTCAAGTACATTCACTGCATCTGCGTCTTTATTCCTGTCCAACGCCTAGGTTCTTCAAAACCTTTTTTTTTTTTTAGATTCCATATATATGTGTTAGCATATGGTATTTGTTTTTCTCTTTCTGACATACTTCATTATGTATGACAGACTCTAGGTCAATCCACCTCACTACAAATAACTCAATTTTGTTTCTTTTATGGCTGAGTAATATTCCACAATATATATATGCCACATCTTCTTTATCCATTCATCTGTCTATGGACACTTTGGTTGCTTCCATGTCCTGGTTATTGTAAATAGTGCTGCAATGAACATTGTGGTACATGATTATTTTTGAATTATGGTTTTCTCAGAGTATATGCCCAGTAGTGGGATTGGTGGGTAGTACGGTAGTTCTATTTTTAGTTTCTTAAGGAACCTCCATACTTTTCTCCATAGTGGCTGTATTAATTTACATTCCCACCAACAGTGCAAGAAGGTTGCCTTTTCTCCTCACCTCTCCCAGAATTTATTATTTCTAGATTTTTTGATGATGGCAATTCTGACTGGTGTAAGGGGATACCTCATTGAAGTTTAGATTTGCATTTCTCTAATGATTAGTGCTGTTGAGCATCCTTTCATGTGTTTGTACATGCCAATCTCTCACTTCATCCCAGCTTCTGTTCACCTTCCCCGTGTCCTCAAGTACATTCACTGCATCTGCGTCTTTATTCCTGTCTAACGCCTAGGTTCTTCAAAACCTTTTTTTTTTTTTTAGATTCCATATATATGTGTTAGCATATGGTATTTGTTTTTCTCTTTCTGACATACTTCATTATGTATGACAGACTCTAGGTCAATCCACCTCACTACAAATAACTCAATTTTGTTTCTTTTATGGCTGAGTAATATTCCACAATATATATATGCCACATCTTCTTTATCCATTCATCTGTCTATGGACACTTTGGTTGCTTCCATGTCCTGGTTATTGTAAATAGTGCTGCAATGAACATTGTGGTACATGATTATTTTTGAATTATGGTTTTCTCAGAGTATATGCCCAGTAGTGGGATTGGTGGGTAGTACGGTAGTTCTATTTTTAGTTTCTTAAGGAACCTCCATACTTTTCTCCATAGTGGCTGTATTAATTTACATTCCCACCAACAGTGCAAGAAGGTTGCCTTTTCTCCTCACCTCTCCCAGAATTTATTATTTCTAGATTTTTTGATGATGGCAATTCTGACTGGTGTAAGGGGATACCTCATTGAAGTTTAGATTTGCATTTCTCTAATGATTAGTGCTGTTGAGCATCCTTTCATGTGTTTGTGGGCAATCTGTATATTTTCTCTGGAGAAATATCTATTTAGGTCTTCTCCACAATTTTGGATTGGGTTGTTTGTTTTTTTGATATTGAGCTGCATGAGCTGCTTGTATGTTTTGGAGATTAATCTTTTATCAGTTGCTTCATTTGCAAATATTTTCTCCCATTCTGAGGGTTGTCCTTTTGTCTTGTTTATGGCTTCCTTTGCTGTGCAAAAGATTTTAAGTTTCACTAGGTCCCATATGTTTATTTTTGTTTTTATTTCAATTTCTCTAGGATGTGGGTCAAAAAGGACCTTGCTGTGATTTGTGTCATAGAGCATTCTGCCTATGTTTTCCTCTAAGAGTTTTATGGTGCCTTGCCTTACACTTAGGTCTTAATCCATTTTGAGTTTATATTTGTGTATGGTGTTAAGGAGTCTTCTAATTTCATTTTTTCCATGTAGCTGTCCATTTATCACAGAACAACTTATTAAAGATGCTGCCTCTTCTCCATTGTATACTCTTGCTTCCTTTAACAAAGATAAGGTGACAATATGTGCATGGGTTTATCTCTTGGCTTTCTATCCTTTTCCATTGAGTTATATTTCTGTTTTTGTGCCAGTACCATACTGTCTTGATTACTGTACCTTTGTATTATAGTCTGAAATCTGGGAGCCTTATTCTTCCAGCTCCGTTTTTCTTTCTCAAGATTGCTTTGGCTGTTCGGGGTCTTTTGTGTTTCCATGCAAATTGTGAAATTTTTTGTTCTAGTTCGGTGAAAAATGCCATTCGTAGTTTGATAGACATTGACCTCAATCTGTAGATTACTTTGGGTAGTATAGTCATTTTCGCAATATTGATTCTTCCAATCCAAGAACATGGTAATCTCTCCAACTGTTTGTAACATCTTTAATTTATTTCATCAGTGTCTTATAGTTTTATGCATACAGGTCTTTTTTCTCCTTAGGTAGATTTAATCCTAGGTATTTTATTCTTTTTTTGCCATGGTAAATGGGAGTTTTTCCTTAATTTCTCTTTCAGATTCTTCATCATTAGTGTATAAGAATGCATGAGGTTTCTGTGCATTAATTTTGTACCCTGCTACTTTACCAAATTCGTGATTAGCTCTAGTAGTTTTCTGGTAGTACTTTTCAGATTCCCTATGTATAGTATCATGTCATCTGCACACAGTGACAGTTTTACTTCTTTTACAACCTGCATTCCTTTTATTTCATTTTCTTCTCTGTTTATTGTGGCTAGGCCTTCCCAAATTATTTTGGATAAGAGTGGTAAGAGTGGACATACTTACAGTGTTCTTCATCTTAGAGGAAATGCTTTCAGGTTTCACCATTATGATGCTAACTGTGGGTTTGCCATATATGGCCTTTATTATGGTGAGGTAGGTTCCATCTATGCCCACTTTCTTGAGAATTTTTTTTTATAAATAAATGTTAAATTTTGTCAGAAGCATTTCCTGCATCTATTGATAATCATATGGAATTTATTCCTTAATTTGTTAATATGGTTTATCACAATGATTGATTTGTGTATATTGAAGAATCCTTGTATTCCTGGGATAAGCCCCACTTAATCATGGTGTATGATCCGTTAAATGTGCTGTTGGATTCTGTTTGCTAGTATTTTGTTGAGGATTTTTGCATTCATGTTCATCAGTGATATTGGTCTGTAGTTTTCTTTTTGTGTGATATCTTTGTCTAGTTTTGGTATCATGCAGATGGTGGACTTGGACAATGAGTTTGGGAGTGTTCCTCACTCTGCTATATTTTGGAAGAATTTTATAGGGACAGGTGTTAGCTCTTCTCTAAATGTTGATAGAATTCACATGTGAAGCCATGTGGTCCTGGGCTTTTGTTTGTGGGAACATTTTTTTTAACATCTTTATTGGAGTATAACAGTTTTGCAATGGTGTGTTAGTTTCTACTTTACAACAAAGTGAATCAGTTATACATATACATATGTTCCCATATCTCTTCCCTCTTGCATCTCCCTCCTTCCCACCGTCCCTATCCCACACCTCTAGGTGGTCACAAAGCACAGAGGTGATCTCCCTGTGCTATGCGTCTGCTTCCCACTAGCTATCTATTTTACCTTTGGTAGTGTATATATGTCCATGCCGCTCTCTCACTTTGTCACAGCTTACCCTTCCCCTTCCCCATATCCTCAAGTCCATGCTCTAGTAGGTCTGTGTTTTATTCCCGTCCTACCACTAATCTCTTCATGACATTTTTTTTTCTTAGATTCCATATATATGTGTTAGCATACAGTATTTGAGGATGGCCATTCTGACCGGTGCAAGATGGTATCTCATTGTAGTTTTGATTTACATTTCTCTAATGCTTAATGATGTTGAGAATTCTTTCATGTGTTTGTTGGCAATCTGTATATCTTCTTTGGAGAAATGTCTATTTAGATCTTTGGCCCATTCTTGGAATGGGTTGTTTGTTTTTTGGTTATTGAGCTGCATGAGTTGCTTATAAATTTTGGAGATTAATCCTTTGTAGTTGCTTCATTTGCAACTATTTTCTCCCATTCTGAGGGTTGTCTTTTGGTCTTGTTTATGGTTTCTTTAAACCATTCTGAGATTATTTTTGTGTATGGTGTTAGGGAGTGTTCTAATTTCATACTTTTCCATGTACCTGTCCAGTTTTCCGAGGACCACTTATTGAAGACATTGTCTTTTCTCCACTGTATATCCCTCCCTCCTTTATCAAAGATAAGGTGACCATATGTGTGGCAATTTTTATTCTTCCAATCCAAGAACATGGTATAACTCTCCAACTTTTTGTATCATCTTTAATTTCTTTCATCAGTGACTTATAGTTTTCTGCATGCAGGTCTTTTTTCTCCTTAGGTAGTTTTATTCCTAGATATTTTATTCTTTTTGTTGCAATGGTAAATGAGAGTAGTTTCTTAATTTCACTCTTAGATTTTTCATCATTAGAGTATAAGAATGCCAGAGATTTCTTTGCATTAATTTTGTATCCTCCTACTTTTCCAAATTCATTGATTAGCTCTAGTAGTTTTCTGGTAACATCTTTAGGATTTTATATGTATAGAATCATGTCATCTACAAACAGTGACAGCTTTACTTCATCTTTCCCAATTTGGATTCCTTTTATTTCTTTTTTTTCTCTGATTGCTGTGGCTAGAACTTCCAAAACTATGTTGAACAAGAGTGGTGAGAGTGGGCAACCTTGTCTTGTTCCTGATCTTAGTGGAAATGATTGCAGTTTTTCACCATTGAGAATGATGCTGGCTGTGGGTTTGTCATATATGGCCTTTAGTATGTTGAGGAAAGTTCCCTCTATGCCTACTTTCTGCAGGGTTTTTATCATAAATGTGTGTTGAATTTTGTCAGAAGCTTTCACTGCATCTATTGAGATGATCATATTGTTTTTCTTCTTCAGTTTGTTGTTATGGTGTATCACGTTGATTGATTTGCGTATACTGATGAATCCTTGCATTCCTGGGATAAACCCCACTTGATCATGGTGTATGATCCTTTTAATGTGCTGTTCCATGCTGTTTGCTAGTATTTTGTTGTGGATTTTTGCATCTATTTTCATCAGTGATATTGGCCTGTAGTTTTCTTTCTTTGTGACTTCTTTGTCTGGTTTTGGTATCAGGGTGATGGTGGCCTCATAGAATGAGTTTGGGAGTGTTCCTCCCTCTGCTATCTTTTGGAAGAGTTTGAGAAGGATAGGTGTTAGCTCTTCTCTAAATGTTTGATAGAATTCGCCTGTGAAGCCGTCTGGTCCTGGGCTTTTGTTTGTTGGAAGATTTTTAATCACAGTTTCAATTTCAGTGCTTGTGATTGGTCTGTTCATATTTTCTATTTCTTCCTGGTTCAGTCTCGGCAGCTTGTGCATTTCTAAGAATTTGTCCATTTCTTCCAGGTTGTCCATTTTATTGGCATACAGTTGTTTGTAGTAATCTCTCATAATCTTTTGTATTTCTGCAGTGTCAGTTGTTACGTCTCCTTTTTCATTTCTAATTCTATTGATTTGAGTCTTCTCCCTTTTATTCTTGATGAGTCTGGCTAATGGTTTATCAATTTTATTTATCTTCTCAAAGAACCAGCTTTTAGTTTTATTGATCTTTGCTATTGTTTCCTTCATTTCTTTTTCATTTATTTCTGATCTGATCTTTATGATTTCTTTCCTTCTGCTAAATTTGGGGTTTTTTTGTTCTTCTTTCTCTAGTTGCTTTAGGTGCAAAGTTAGGTTGTTTATACGAGATGTTTCCTGTTTCTTAAGGTAGGATTGTATTGCTATAAACTTCCCTCTTAGAACTGCTTTTGCTGCATCCCATAGGTTTTGGGTCGTCGTGTCTCCATTGTCATTTGTTTCTAAGTATTTTTTGATTTCATCTTTGATTTCTTCAGTGATCACTTGGTTATTAAGTAGTGTATTGTTTAGCCTCCATGTGTTGTATTTTTTACAGATCTTTTCCTGTAATTGATATCTAGTCTCATAGCGTTGTGGTTGGAAAAGATTCTTGATAGGATTTCAATTTTCTTAAATTTACCAAGGCTATATTTGCGACCCAATAAATGATCTATCCTGGAGAATGTTCCACGAGCACTTGAAAAAATGTGTATTCTGTTGTTTTTGGGTGGAATGTCCTATAAATATCAATTACGTCCATCTTGTGTAATGTATCATTTAAAGCTTGTGTTTCCGAGGTTCGGCGAGAAGATGACGGAAGAGTAAGACGCAGAGATCACCTTCCTCCTCACAGATACATCAGAAATATATCTACACGTGGAACTTCTCCTATAAAACACCCACCGAACGCTGGCAGAAGACATCAGACCTCCCAAAAGGCAAGAATCTCCCCACGTACCTGGGTAGGGCAAAAGAAAAAAGTATAAACAGAGACAGAGGATAGGGATGGAACCTGCACCAGTGGGAGAGAGCCGTGAAGTTGGAAAGGTTCCCACACACTAGAAGCCCCTTCGTGGGCAGAGACTGCGGGGGGCGGAGGGGGAAACTCCGGAGCCGCGGAGGAGAGAGCAGCCACAGGGTGCAGAAGGCAAAGCAGAGAGATTCCCGCACAGAGGATCGGTGCCAATCAACACTCACCAGGCCGAGGGCTACGTGGGCAGGAAGCCGAGCTTCGGGCTTCAGTCGGATCCCAGGGAAAGGTCTGGAGTTGGCAGACTGAAAACAGCCTGAAGGGGTTAGTGCACCACGGCTAGCCGGGAGGGAGTCCGGGAGAAGTCTGGAGCTGCTGAAGAGGCAAGAGACCTTTTCTTCCCTCTTTGCTTCCTGGTGCGTGAGGAGAGAGGTTTAAGCAAGCCACTTCAAGGAGCTCCAGAAACAGGTACAGAGCTACCAAAGAGACAAGAGACTTTTTCTTGCCTCTTAGTTTCCTGGTGCGTGAGGAGAGGGGTTTAAGTGCGCCACTTAAACGAGCTCCAGAAACGGGCGCGGAGCTGCCGAAGAGACAGGAGACTTGTTCTTGCCTCTTTGCTTCCAGGGGCGTGAGTAGAGGTGATTAAGGGCACCGCGTAAAGGAGCTCCAGAAACGGGCGCGAGCCGCGGCTTTTGGCGCAGACAGCAGAGACTGGTGTGGGACGCTAGGGTTGTTGTTGCCACCACCAAGAGGCCTGTGTGCGAGCACAGGTCACTCCCCACACTGCCCCTCCCGGGAGCCTGTGCAGCCCGCCACTGCCGTGGTCCCAGGATCCACGGACAGCTTCCCCGGGAGAACGCACGGCGTGCCTCGGGCCAGTGCAGCGCCACACCGGCCACTGCTGCCCCAGGCTCACACCACATCCTTGCCCCTCCCTCCCCCCGGCCTGTGCCACAGCCCCCGAATCAGCTGCTCCTTTAACCCCATACCGTCTGAGCGAAGGGCAGTTGCCCTCGGACGACCTACATGCAGAAGCAGGGCCAAGTCCAAAGCTGAACACCAGGACCTGTGTGAACAAAGAGCAGAGGGGGACGTCTCTCCCAGCAGCCTCAGAAGCAGCGGATTAAAACTCCACAATCAACTTGAAGTGCCCTGCGTCTGTGGAAAACCTGAATAGACAGCGAAATATCCCAAGTTGAGGAGGTGGACTTTGGGAGCAAGATATACTATTATTTTCCCCTTTATTTCTTTTGGTGAGTGGGTATGTGTGTGTTGCTGTGTGATATCTTGTCTGTATAGCTTTGCTTTCACCATTTGACCTAGGGTTAGACTGACCCGTTTTTTTTTTAATAGACATTTTTCTTCTTAATAATTATTTTTTATTTTAGTAACTATATTTTATCCTACTTTATTTTGTCCTCTCCCTTTCTTTCTTCCTTCCTTTCTTCCCTCCTTCCATCCTTCCATCCTTTCATCCTTCCTTCCTTCCTCCCTTCTTTCCTCCCTTCCTTCCTCCCTTCCTTCCTTCCTTTCTTGCTCCCTTTCT
>NC_041234.1:36885504-36887240 GCF_002837175.3 Physeter macrocephalus | reverse complement strand
CTTTCTTGCTCCCTCTCTTCCTCCTTCCTTCCTCCCTTTCTTCCTCCCTTCTTTCCTCTCTTCCTTTCTCCCTTTCTTCCTCTCTTCCTTCGTTCCTTCCTTTCTTCCTTCCTTCCTTCCTTCATTTCTTCCTTCCTTCCATCCTTTCTTCCTTCCTCCCTTGCCTTCTTCCTTCCTCCCTTCCTTTCTTCCTTCCTCCCTTCCCTTCTTCCTTCCTCCCTTCCCTTCTTCCTTCCTCCCTTCCTCCCTTCCTTCCTTCCTTCCTTCCTTTCCTTTCTATTTTTTCTCCCGTGTGGATTAAAGGCTATTGGTGCTCTAGCTAGGCGTCAGGGCTGTGTGTCTGAGATGGGAGAACCAACCTCAGGACACTGGTCCACAAGAGACCTCCCAGTTCCACGCAATATCAAACGGCAAAAATCTCCCAGAGATCCCCATTTCAACCAAGACCCAACTTCACTCAAGGACCAGCAACGAGCAGTGCTGGACACCCTATGTCCAACAAATAGCAAGACAGGTCTACAGCCCCATCCATTAGCAGATAGCTGCCTAAAATCCTAATAAGGCTACCAACATCCCCAAACACACCACCAGACGTGGACCTGCCCACCAGAAAGACAAGATCCAGCCTCATCCACCAGAACAGAGGCACTAGTTCCCCCAAGCAGGAAACCTACTCAACCCACTGAACCAACCTTAGACACTGGGGACAGTCACCAAAAACAACGGGAAATGCGAACCTGCAGCCTGCAAAAAGGAGACCCCAAATACAGTAAGATAAGCAAAATGAGAAGACAGAAAAACATCAGGAGATGAAGGAGCAAGATAAAAACACACCAAACCTAACAAATGAAGAAGAAATAGGCAGTCTACCTGGAAAAGAATACAGAATAATGACAGTAAAGATGATTCAAAATCTTGGAAATAGAATAGACAAATTGCAACAAGGACAGTCTCAAAGAACTCTGGGAAAACATTAAATGCACCAACATTCGAATTATATGGGTCCCAGAAGAAGAAGAGGAAAAGAAAGGGACTGAGAAAATATTTGAAGAGATTATAGTTGAAAACTTCATTAATATCAGAAAGGAAATAGTCAATCACGTCCAGGAAGCACAGAGAGACCCATACAGGATAAACCCAAGGAGAAACACGCCAAGACACATAATAATCAAAGTGTCAGAAGTTAAATACATAGAAAACATATTAAAAGCAGCAAGGGAAAAACAACAAATAACACACAAGGGAAGCCCCATAAGGTTAACATCTATTTTTCAGCAGAAACTCTATGAGCCCGAAGGGAGTGGCAGGACATATTTAAAGTGATGAAGGAAAAAAACCTACAACCAAGATGACTCTACCCAGCAAGGATCTCATTCAGATTTGATGGAGAAATTAAAACCTTTACAGACAAGCAAAAGCTGAGAGAGTTCAGCACCACAAAACCAGCTTTACAACAAATGCTAAAGGAACTTCTCTAGGCAAGAAACACAAGAGAAGGAAAAGACCTACAAGAACAAACCCGAAACATTTAAGTAAATGGGAATAGGAACATACATATTGATAATTACCGTAATTGTAAATGGATTAAATGCTCCCACCAAAAGACACAGACTGGCTGAATGGATACAAAAACAAGACCCATATATATGCTGTGTACAAGAGACCCACTTCAAACCTAGGGACACATACAGACTGAAAGTGAGGGGATGGAAAAAGATATTCCATGCAAATGGAAA
>NC_041234.1:36881660-36884864 GCF_002837175.3 Physeter macrocephalus | reverse complement strand
TCTTTGAGAAAATAAACAAAATTGATAAACCATTATCCAGACTCATCAAGAAAAAAAAGGAGAAGACTCAAATCAATACAATTAGAAATGAAAAAGGCAAAGTAACAACTGACACTGCAGAAATACAAAAGATCATGAGAGATTACTACAAGCAACTGCATGCCAATAAAATGGACAATCTAGAAGAAATGGACAAATTCTTAGAAATGCAAAACCTGCCTTGACTGAACCAGGAAGAAATAGAAAATATCAACAGACCAATCACAAGCACTGAAATTGAAACTGTGATCAAAAATCTTCCAACAAACAACATCCAGGACCAGATGGCTTCACAGGTGAATTCTATCAAACATGTAGAGAAGAGCTAACACCCTTCCTCTCAAATATGTGATACACCATATCAACAAACTAAAGAAGAAAAACCATATGATGATCTCAATAGATGCAGAGAAAGCTTTTGACAAAATTCAACACCAATTTGTTATAAAAACCCTGCAGAAAGTAGGCATAGAGGGAACTTTCCTCAACATAATAAAGGTCATATATTACAAACCACAGCTAGCATTGTTCTCAATGTTGAAAAACTGAAACCATTTCCACTAAGATCAGGAACAAGAGTAGGTTGCCCATTCTCACCACTCTTATTCAACATAGTTTTGGAAGTTCTAGCCACAGCAATCAGAGAAAAAAAGAAACAAATGGAATCCAAATAGGAAAAGAAGAAGTAAAGCTGTCACTGTTTACAGATGACATGATACTATGCATAGAGAATCCTAAGGATGCTAACAGAAAACTACTAGAGCTAATCAATGAATTTCGTAAAGTAGCAGAATACAAAATTAATGCACAGAAATCTCTGGCATTCTTATACACTAATGTGAAAAATCTGAGAGTGTAATTAAGAAAACACTCCCATTTACCATTGCAACAAAAAGAATAAAATATCTAGGAATAAACATACCTAAGGAGACAAAACACTTGTATGCAGAAAACTATAAGACACTGTTGAAAGAAATTAAGATGATACAAATAGGTGGAGAAATATACCATGTTCTTGGATTGGAAGAATCAACATTGTGAAATGACTCTACGACCCAAAGCAATCTACAGAGTCAATGCAATCCCTATCAAATTACCCCTGGCATTATTTACAGAACTAGAACAAAAAATTTCACAATTTGTATGGAAACACAAAAGACCCCGAATAGCCAAAGCAATCTTGAGAACGATAAATGGAGCTGCAGGAATCATGCTCCCTGACCTCAGACTATAGTACAAGGCTACAGTAATCAAGACAGTATGGTACTGGCACAAAAACAGAAATATAGATCAATGGAACAGGATAGAAAGCCCAGAGATAAACCCACACACATATGGTCACCTTATCTTTGATAAAGGAGGGAAGGATATACAGTGGAGAAAAGACAGCCTCTTCAATAAGTGGTGCTGGGAAAACTGGACAGCTACATGTAAAAGTATGAAATTAGAACACTCCCTAACACCACACACAAAAATAAACTCAAAATGGATTAAAGACCTAAATGTAAGGCCAGGCACTATCAAACTCTTAGAGGAAAACATAGGCAGAACACTCTATGACATAAATCACAGAAGTTCCTTTTTGACCCATCTCCTAGAGAAATGGAAATAAAAACAAAAATAAACAAATGGGACCTAATGAAAATTAAAAGCTTGTGCACAGCAAAGGGTACCAGAAACAAGATCAAAAGACAACCCTCAGAATGGGAGAAAATAGTTGCAAATGAAGCAACTGAAAAAGGATTAATATCCAAAATTTATAAGCAACTCATGCAGCTCAGTAACAAAAAAACAAACAACACAATCCAAAAATGGGCAGAAGAACTAAATAGACATTTCTCCAAAGAAGATATACAGATAGCCAACAAACACATGAAAGAATGCTCAACATCATTAATCATTAGAGAAATGCAAATCAAAACTACAATGAGATATCATCTCACACCGGTCAGAATGGCCATCATCAAAAAATCTAGAAACAATAAATGCTGGAGAGGGTGTGGAGAAAAGGGAACACTCTTGCACTGCTGGTGGGAATGTAAATTGATACAGCCACTATGGAGAACAGTATGGAGGTTCCTTAAAAAACTACAAATAGAACTACCATACGACCCAGCAATCCCACTACTCGGCATATACCCTGAAGAAACCATAATTCAAAGAGTCATTTACCAAAATGTTCATTGCAGCTGTATTTACGATAGCCAGGACATGGAAGCCACCTAAGTGTCCATTAACAGATGAATGGATAAAGAAGATGTGGCACATATATACAATGGAATATTACTCAGCCATAAAAAGAAATGAAAATGAGTTATTTGTAATGAGGTGGATATACCTGGAGTCTGTGATACAGAGTGAAGTAAGTCAGAAGGAGAAAAACAAATACCGTATGCTAACACATATATATGGAATCTAAGAAAAAAAATGTCATGAAGAGATTAGTAGTAGGATGGGAATAAAACACAGACCAACTAGAGCATGGACTTGAGGATATGGGGAGGGGCAATGGTAAGCTGTGACGAAGTGAGAGAGTGGCATGGACATATATACACTACCAAATGTAAATCAGATATCTAGTGGGAAGCTGCCGCATAGCACAGGGTGATCACCTCTGTGCTTTGTGACCACCTAGATGGTTGGGATAGGGAGTGTGACACATGAGGGAATAGATATGGGAACATATGTATATGTATAACTGATTCACTTTGTTGTAAAGCAGAAACTAACACACCATTGTAAAACAGTTATACTCCAATAAAGATGTTAAAAACAATAAAAAAATAAAAAATAAATAAAGCTTGTGTTTCCTTATTTATTTTCATTTTGGATGATCTGTCCATTGGTGAAAGTGGGGTGTTAACGTCCACTACTATGATGGTGTTACTGTCGATTTTCCATTTTATTGCTGTTAGTATTTGCCTTATGTATTGAGGTGCTCCTAGGTTGGGGGCATAAATGTTTACAATTGTTATATCTTCTTCATGGATCGATCCCTTGATCATTATGTAGTGTCCTTCTTTGTCTCTTGTAATAGTCTTTATTTTAAAGTCTATTTTGTCTGATATGAGAATTGCTACTCCAGCTTTCTTCTGATTTCCATTTGCATGGAATATCTTTTTCCATCCCCTCACTTTCAGTCTGTATGTGTCCCTAGGTCTGAAG
>NC_041234.1:36859067-36881250 GCF_002837175.3 Physeter macrocephalus | reverse complement strand
TTGTGTGTTATTTGTTGTTTTTCCCTTGCTGCTTTTAATATATTTTCTTTGTATTTAATTTTTGACAGTTTGATTATTATGTGTCTTGGTGTGTTTCTCGTTGGATTAATCCTGTATGGGACTCTCTGTGCTTCCTGGACTTGATTGACTATTTCCTTTCTTATATTTGGATGTCTTCAACTATAATCTCTTCAAATATTTTCTCAGTCCCTTTCTTTTTCTCTTCTTCTTCTGGGACCCTTATAATTTGAATGTTGCTGCATTTAATGTTGTCTCAGTGGTGTCTGAGACACTCCTCAGTTCTTTTCATTCTTTTTTGTTTATTATGCTCTGCAGTAGTTATTTCCACTCTTTTTTCTTCCAGGTCACTTATCCGTTCTTCTGCTTCAGTTATTCTGCCATTGATCCCATCTAGAGTATTTTTAATTTCATTTATTGTGTTGCTCATCATTGCTTGTTTCCTCTTTATTTCTTGTTTGTCCTTGTTAAATGTTTATTGCAATTTGTTTATTCTATTTCCAAGATTTTGGATCATCTTTACTATCATTATTCTGAATTCTTTTCGGGTATACTGCGTATTTCCTCTTCATTTGTTAGGTCTGATGGGTTTTTATCTTGCTCCTTAATCTGCTGTGTGTTTTTTTGTCTTCTCATTTTGCTTATCTTACTGTGTTTGGGGTCTCCTTTTTGCAGGATGCAGGTTCGTAGTTCCCGTTGTTTTTGGTGACTGTCCCCAGTGGCTAAGGTTGGTTCAGTGGGTTGAGTAGGTTTCCTGGTTGGGGGGACTAGTGCCTCTCTTCTGGTGGATGAGGCTGGATATTTTCTTTCTGCTGGGCAGATCCACGTCTGGTGGTGTGTTTTGGGATGTTGGTAGCCTTATTATGATTTAAGGAGCCTCTCTGCTAATGTATGGTGCTTTATTCCTGTCTTGCTAGTTGTTGAGTATAGGGTGTCCAGCAGTGTACATTCCTGGTCCTTGAGTGAAGCTGGGTCTTGGTGTTCAGATGGAGATCTCTGGGAGATTTTCACTGTTTGATATTGGGTGCAGCTGGGAGGTCTCTTGTGGACCAGTGTCCTGAGGTTGCTTCTCCCACCTCAGACACACAGGCCTGATGCCTAGCTGGAGCGCCAATAGCCTTTAATACACATGGCTCAAAATAAAAGGGAGAAAAAATAGAAAGGAAAGGAAGGAAGAAAGGAAGGGAGGAAGGAAGATAGGAAGGAAGAAAGGAAGGAAGGAGGGAAGGAAGGAGGGAAGAAAGAAAAGAAGAAAGGAAGAAAGAAAGGAAGAACATGAAATAAAGTAGGTTAAAATATAGCTATTAAAATATAAAATAATTATTACGAAGAAAAATTTTATAAAATCAAAACAGAACAAGAAAAAAACGGGTCAGTCAGAACCATAGGGCGAATGGTGAAAGCAAAGCTCTACAGACAAAATCTCCCGCAGCAGCACACACATACACACTCACAAAAAGAAAAAAAGGTGAAAATAATAATATATCTTGCTCCCAAAGTCCACCTCCTCAACTTGGGGTATTTCCTTGTCTATTCCGGTTTTTTACAGATGCAGGGTGCTTCAAGTTGACTGTGGAGCTTTAATCCGCTGCTCTGAAGCTGCTGGGAGAGACCTCCCCCTCTCCTCTTTGTTCGCACAGTTCCTGGGTTTCAGCTTTGGATTTGGCCCTGCCTCTGCGCGTATGTCGTTTGAGGGCGTCTGCTCTTCTTCGCTCCGACAGGACGGGGTTAAAGGAGCAGCTGATTCGGGGTCTCTGGCACAGGCCAGGGGGAGGGAGGGCACAGATGCGGGGCGAGCCTGCGGCAGCAGAGGCCGGCGTGATGCTTCACCGGCCTGAGGCACGCCGCGCATTCTCCCAGGGAAGTTGTCCCTGGATCCCGGGGCCCTGGCAGTTGCGGGCTGCACAGGCTCCCGGGAGGAGAGGTGTGGAGAGTGACCTGAGGTCGCACACAGGCCTCTTGGTGGCGGCAGCAGCAACCCTAGTGTCCCACACCAGTCTCTACTGTCTGCGCCAACAGCCGCGGCTCACGCCCGTTTCTGGAGCTCCTTTACGGGGTGCCCTTAATCGCCTCTACTCGCGCCCCAGGAAGCAAAGAGGCAAGAAAAAGTCTTCTGTCTCTTCGGCTGCTCTGCACCCGTTTTTGGAGCTCCTTTGCGTGGTGCATTTAATCCCCTCTCCTCTCACACCAGGAAACAGAGGCAAGAAAAAGTTTCTTGTCTCTTTGGCAGCTCTGCGCCCGTTTCTGGAGCTCCTTTAAGTGGCGCGTTTAAACCCCTCTCCTCGCGCACTTTTGGGAGGTCTGAAGTCTTCTGCCAGCGTTCAGTGGGTGTTCTATAGGAGCAGTTCCACGTGTAGATATATTTGTGTTGTATCTGTGAGGAGGAAGGTGATCTCCGCATCTTACTCTTCCGCCATCTTCTCTCCATCTCGTGTTGGAACATTTTTAATCACAACTTCAATTTCATTACTTATGATTGGTTTATTTATAATTTCTATTTCTTCCTGTTTCAGTCTCAAAACGTTGTGCTTTTCTAAGAATGTGTCCATTTCTTCCAGGTTGTCCTATTTATTGGCATATAATTGCTTGTAGTAATCTCTCATGATCCTTTGTATCTCTGCACTGTCAGTTGTTACCTCTCCTTTTCCATTTCTAATTCTATTGATATGAGTCTTCTCCCTTTTTTCTTGATAAGTCTGACTACTGGTTTATCAATTTTGTTTACCTTCTCAAAGAGCCAGCTTTCAGTTTTATTCAATTTTGCTATCATTTCTTTCATTTCTTTTTCATTTATTTCTGATCTTATCTTATGATTTTTTCCTTCTGGTAATTTGTGTTTTTTTGGTTCTTCTTTCTCTAATTGCTTTAGCTATAAGTTTAGGTTGTTTATTTGAGATCTTTCTTGTTTCTTGAGGTAGGATTGTATTGCTATATACTTCAATCTTGGAACTGCTTTTTCTCCATCCTGTATGTTTTCCATCATTGTGTTTTCATTATCATTTGCTTCTAGGTATTTTTGGATTTCCTCTTTGATTTCTTTAGTGGTTATTTAGTAGTGTATTGCTTAGTGTCTATGTGTTTTTTTTTTTTTTTTACAGATTTTTTTCCTGTAATTGATATCTAGTCTCCTAGCGTTGTTGTCGGAAAGGATGTTTGTTACAATTTCAATTTTCTTAAATTTACCAAGGCTTGATTTCTTACTCAAGATGTGATCTCTCATGTAGAATCTTCCATGAGCAGTTGAGAAGAAATTTTATTCTGTTGTTTTTGGATGGAATGTCCTGTAAATATCAATTCAGTCCATCTTGTTTAATGTGTCATTAAAAGCTTGTGTTTCCTTATTTATTTTCATTTTGGATGATCTGTCCATTGGTGAAGAGGGGTGTTAATATTCCCTATTATGATTGTGTTATTGTCGATTTCCCCTTTTATGGCTGTTAGCATTTGCCTTATGTGTTGAGGTTCTCCTCTGTTGGGTGCATAAATATTTACAATTGTTATATCTTCTTCTTGGGTTGATCCCCTGATCATTATGTAGTGTTTTCTTTGTCTCTTGAAATAGTCTTTATTTTAAAGTCTATTTTCCCTGATATGAGAAGTGCTACTCCATCTTTCTTTTGATTCCCATTTGCATGGAATATCTTTTTCCCTCCCCTCACTTTCACTCTGTATGTGTCCGTAGGTCTGAAGTAGTTCTGCTGTAAACAGAATATGTATGGGTCTTGTTTTTGTATCTCTTCACCCAGTCTGTGTCTTTTAGTTGGATCATATAAACCAATTACATTTAATGTAATTATCAATATGTGTGTTCGTATTACCATTTTCTAAATTGTTTTTTGTTTTTTTTAAGGTCTTTTCCTTCTCTTGTGTTTCCTGCCTAGAGAAGCTCCTTTAGCATTTGTTGTGAAGTGGGTGTGGTGGTGCTGCATTCTCTTAGCTTTTGCTTGTCTGTAAAGGTTTTAATTTCTCCATTGGAGCTGAATGAGATCCTTGCTGGGTAGAGTAATCTTGGTTGTAGGTTTTTCCCTTTCATGTCTTAATTATGTCCTGCCACAGCCTTCTAGCTTGCAGAGTTTCTCCTGAGAAATCAGCTGTTAAATTTAGGTCGATTCCCCTGTATATTTTTTGTTGCTTTTCTCTTGTGGCGTTTAATACTTTTTCTTTATATTTAACTTTTTAAAAACCTCTTTATTGGAGTATAATTGTTTTAAAATGGTGTGTTAGTTTCAGCTTTTTAACAACGTGAATCAGCTATACATATACGTATATCCCCATATCTCCTCCCTCTTGTGTCTCCCTCCCACCCTCCCTATCCCACCCCTCTAGGTGGTTACAAAGCACCGAGCATATCTCCCTGTGCTAGGTGCATGCTTCCCACTAGCTATCTATTTTCCATTTGGTAGTGTATATATGTGCATGCAACTCTCTCACTTCATCCCAGCTTCCCCATCCCACTCCCTTTGTCCTGAAGTCCTTTCTCTACGTCTGCATCTTTATTCCTGATGCCTCTAGGTTCTTCAGCACCTTTTTTGTTAGATTCCATATATATGTGTTAACATACGGTATTTGTTTTTCTCTTTCTAATTTACTTCACTCTGTATGACAGACTCTAGTTGTATCTGCCTCACTACAAATAACTCAATTTCATTTCTTTTTATGGCTGAGGAATATTCCATTGCATATATATTCCACATCTTATTTATCCATTCATATGTTGTTGGACACTTAGGTTGCTTCAATGTCCTGGCTATTGTAAATAGAGCTGCAATGAACATTGTGGTACATGAGTGTGTTTGAATTATGTTTTTTTCAGGGGATATGCCCCATAGTGGGATTCCTGGGTCCTATGGTATTTCTATTTTTAGTTTTTTAAGGAACTTCCATCCTGTGCTCCACAGTGGCTGTATCCATTTACATACCATCAACAGTGCAAGAGGGTTCACTTTTCTCCACACCCTCTTCTGCATTTATTGTTTGTAGATTTTTTGTTGTTGGTCATTTTGAGTGGTGTGAGGTGATACCTCAGTGTAATTTTGATTTTTATTTCTCTAATGATTAGTGCTTTTGAACATCCTTTCATGTGTTTGTTCTCAATGTGTAAACCTTCTTTGAAGAAATGTCTATTTGGGTCTTCTACCCATTGTTGGATTGTTTTTTGTTTTTTTTTTGATATTGAGCTTCATGAGCTGCTTGTAAATTTTGGAGTTTAATCCTTTGTCAGTTTCTTCATTTGCAATTATTTTCTTCCATTCTGACGGTTGTCTTTTTGTCTTGTTTATGCTTTCCTTTGTTGTGCACAAGCTTTTAATTGTCATTAGGTCCCATTTTTAAATTTTTGTTTTTATTTCCATTTTTCTAGGAGGTGGGTCAAAAAGGATCTTGCTGTGATTTATGTCATAGAGTGTTCTGCTTATGTTTTCCTCTAAGAGTTTTATATTGTCTGGCCTTATATTTAGGACTTCTATGCATTTTGAGTTGATGTTTTTGTACGGTGTTAGGGAGTGTTCTAATTTCATTCTTTTACATGTAGCTGTCCAGTTTTCCCAACACCACTTATTGAAGAAGCTGTCTTTTTTTCCATTGTATATTGTTGCCTCCTTCATCAAAGATAAGGTGACCATATGTGCGTGGGCTTATCTTTGGTCTGTCTATCCTGTTCCATTGATCTATATTTCTATTTTTGTGCCAGTACCACACTGTCTTGATTATTGTAGCATTGTAGTATAGTCTGAAGTCTGGGAGCCTGATTTCTTCACCTCCATTTTTCTTTCTCAAGATTTCTTTGGCTATTTGGGGTCCTTTGTGTTCCCATACAAATTGTGAATTTTTTTTTTTATAGTTTGATTAATATGTGTCTTGGCATGTTTCCCCTTGGAGTTATCCTGTATGGGATTCTCTGCACTTCCTGCACTTGACTCTTTCCTTTTCCATGTTAAGGAAGTTTTCAACTGTAATCTTTTCAAATATTTTCTGTGTCCTTCTCTGTTTCTCTTTTTGTTCTGGGACCCCTATAATTTGAATGTTGTTGCATTTAATGATTTCCCAGAGGTCTCTGACAGTGTCCTCAATTCTTTTCATTCTTTTATTCTTTTTTCTGCTCTGTGTTACTTATTTCCACGTTTTTATCTTCCAAGTCAGTTATAAATTCTTCTCCCCCAGTTATTCTGCTATTGATTCCTTTTGGAGAATTTTTAATTTCATTTTTTGTGTTGTTCATCATTGTTTGTTTGCTGTTTAGTTCTCCTTGTTAAACGTTTCTTGTATTTTCTCCTTTCTATTTCCAAGATTTTGGATCATCTTTACTATCATTATTGTGAATTCTTTTTCAGGTAGACTGCCTATTTCCTCTTCATTTGTTTGGTCTGGTTTCATTTTACCTTGCTCCTTCCTCTGCTGTGTATTTCTCTGTCTTCTTATTTTGCTTATCTTACTGTGCTTGGTTTCTCTTTTTTGCAGGCTGCAGGTTCGTAGTTCCCATTGTTTTTGGTGTGTTCCCCCAATGGGTAATGTTGGTTTATTGGGTTGTGTAGGCTTCCTGGTGAAGGGGACTGGTGCCTGTGTTCTGGTGGATGAAGTTGGATCTTGTCTTTCTAGTGGGCAGGGCCACATCCGGTGGTGTGTTTTGGGGTGTTTGTTAACTTATTATTATTTTATGCAGCTTCTCTGCTAATGGGTGATGTTGTGTTCCTCTCTTGCTAATTGTTTTGTATGAGGTGTCCAGCACTGTAGCTTGCTGGTCGTTGAGTGGAACTCAGTCTTAGTGTTGAGATGGACATCTCTGGGAGAGCTTTTGCCATTTGATATTATGTGGGGCTGGGAGGTCTCTGGTGTTCTAATGTCCTGAACTCAGCTCCCCCACCTTAGAGGTTCAGGCATGACACCTGGACGGAGCACCAATACCCTGTCAGCCACATGGCCAGGTACGTGGGGAGTGTCTTGCCTTTTGGGAAGTCTGAGGTCTTCTGCCAGCGTTCAGTAGGTTTTCTGTAGGAGTTGTTCCACATGTAGATGTATTTTTGATGTATTTTTGGGGAAGAAGTTGATCTCTCCACGTACTTGAAGGTCCTGAATTAGTTTAATTTTTAATTTTAATGTATTTTAGAATTATTCCTGTAAGGTGTTCCAGATGTTTACAGCTGGAGTCTGCTGTGACTGGCAGTGCTTTTGGGTGCAGCAACCAACACTCAGATATTGGCTGACCACAATCCTCCATACAGCTGCAGAGAGCAGCCAGTGACCCTTCTCTTGCCAGGGAGGTCCGTGGGCCATTTTGCCTGATTCAAATCACCAGCCAGCAAGCCCTCTTCATGACTCCACTCACCAGGTCACTTATTCTTTCTTCTGCATTATTCATTCTGGTATTCATTGCCTTGAGCTCAACTTTCATCACAGCAAATGAACTTAAATTTTTCTTGCCTCCTCCTTATAGTTTCTAGTTCCTTTTTACAGTAATTTGCATATTTGTCAATAACCTTTCTAAATCCTTCAGTATTTTCATTACCTTTTTTTTTTTTTTTTTTTTTTTTTGTTTTATTGGTGGTGGGAGGTTTATCCTCTTCCTCTTGATACCTCACCCCAGGCAATACCCAAAGATAGGCTTTCTGGGTGTTTCCCTGAGCTGCTCATCCTTTTGTCTTTGAGTGTTCCTGACCAGATCTCAGGGTGTTTGGAGAAGCTGGCTCCCTGGCAGTTTGCCGCTGACTCTTCCAGTGTGGTGCCCTGGAGGTTTACCCTGGTTGTGTTCTCTCCCTTAGCATACACTCACGGGACACAGCGGCAAAGTGCTGTCTGCCAAGTTCCTGCTGGACAATGCGCGTATTGTTTCTGGAAGTCACGACCGGACCCTCAAACTCTGGGATCTACGCAGCAAAGTCTGTGAGGAAATTCAGTCTCTCTGTGTCTATGAACGATTAGATATTAACCTCAGAGGTGTTTGTTTCCACATTAAAGCCTGCATTTAGTATGATAAACTTTGGAAGTCCAGTCTCATGTTGAGTGGCGCTGATGTAGTGGCTGTTTTTCAAGTTTGAAGCTTCATTTAAATAAGTAGTTCTGATTACTTAGGGTGAGAGTGCAGCAATGTTATGTGCACAGCCGCAGAGGGGCCTCTGCTTGATTATTCACGTTCGGTTTTCTTTCAGGCATAAAGACGGTATTTGCGGGATCCAGCTGCAATGATATTGTCTGCACAGAGCAGTGTGTGATGAGTGGACATTTTGACAAGAAAATTCGTTTCTGGGACATCCGGTAAAACACCCAGGAGCTTGGTGGGGAGGCAGATGGGAGGGTCTGTATGTGGCAGAACTGTGATGGTGTCTTGTGTGTGGGTTGTGTTTTTAAAATCCCTGGAAATGGCAGAAATGAGCTCCAGTCCACATTATCTTCCCAGTTTGATATTCTTTACCCTGAAGTAGACGGTCACATTCAGCAGTCACCTCTGAGCATATGCCCTGTGTACTTACAAACAGATGAACAACTAGGTTGTTAGGTGGTTTCAAGTGTAATCGAGAAGACAGACACACAAGTCTACAGGGTGTGTTGAAGTAGGGCCAGGAGCCCTTGTCCAAGGATGTTAGAGACCGTCTGTCAGGATGAGTCTTGAGAAGTGAGTAGATTTCACGTTGCAGAAGAGCCACTGAGGGACATTCCAGGCCAGAACAGGGCAGTCTGGCAGGGCAAGTCAGGCGAGGGCAGAGGAGACTAATAGGGTGGGTTGGGTTCAGATAGCTGCAGGCTTTGGACACCATTGGTAGATGACTTGATCTCATAAGCCGTTGGGTGTTTAGGGAAGGATTGCTTCATGAGAGTGTGGTAGATTACCTTGGTGGCAGTTTTAAAGGGTGTACTGGGGAGCGGGAAATCAGTAAAGCATTGAGGATCTGAACTCAAGGCAGTGGAGGGAGATGTGAGGGGGGATTTGGACGGGGTTTGTTACAAGTTGGATGTGGAGGGTGAGGAAGGAGAGAAGCAAGATGCAGAATAAATGACAGATTTAGGAAGAGGATGCAGTGAACATGTTCAGAAAAGGACATAAATTTGAGGTTTCTAATAGACATTTGGAAAAACAAGTTTTGAGAGGTTGGTTGGGAGAAAAAATGAGACGTCCTCACAGGAGGACTTTGAAGACATGAGAGTGCATTAGTGAGAGCCCACGTGTGAAGCAACGGGAGGGCAGTACTTAGGGAGCTGCCCAAGGAGGCAGAAGGGGGAGAAAGCTGGAGTCCTGTTGCTGGGCCAAGGGGTGGGGGGGGCGGGCAGAGGGACAGGAGTCCTGTGAGGACGAGGACAGCTGAGTAGGAGGTAGGGAAGTGGTGATTAGTTTCAGGTGTACTGGTTGGCAGAAATTTGCACCGGGAGTAAGGAATTTTAGAGCTAAGCTGGATGTTAGAAGGCTCCTCCTGGTCTCCCCCCTAATTTGACAGATGAAGACCCCAAGTCCCAGGGAGGTGGAGCGGCAACCGTCAGATAAACTCTCCTACTTGGTTATGGTTTGAGGTAGGAAATCATTTCATCGAAAGTTTACGACGGAATGAATGACTCCAGAAGGGTCTGTACCTCTTTGGCTGTATCACCAACAGGGCCCAGCCCAGGATTGCTGAGCACAGACCTGGGTGTGGACCACGGCCCAGAGGAGAACTGGGAGAAGAAAAGGAAGGAGAAGGGGTTGCCAGGGTGCCCCAGTTCCACATCTGGAGGCACCAGGATGAGTTACTTGGAGGGTCCCCGAGCTTTACTTTGTATGACAGGAAGCCTGGAGAGTCCACACGTTTGTCCATATAAGGCAGCCCAGACCTGCTAAAGCGGTTTATGTCCCTTTGGATAAGTTGAAATGATAAAACTGAAGTAATACTAATTAAATAGTAGCCCTGCTTAGTTCATGCTGATCAGAAGCTCTGATTGGCAATTACTGTATCATTTCAGAAACAGGCAAGGAAATTAATCCTTACCAGTTTTAGAGTTCTAGTACAACTACTGATAGAATCTATTGATGGGAAAATAATAAGAGCCAGGGCTGAGATTATTTGTGTGTGGTTGGGAGTGCTTTCACCGTCCTTGAAGAGTATTGCATTCTAGTTCAGCTGCCTTTTCTCCTTCCTCCTTTTCTCCGTGGCATGCCATCCTGGTTGAAATGGGGAAGTTCTGACCTTTCTGTGTTAGGTTTTCTCAGACTTTCCATCTTTTTCGTAGATCAGAGAGTATTGTCCGAGAGATGGAGCTCTTGGGAAAGATTACTGCCCTGGACTTAAACCCAGAAAGAACTGAACTCCTCAGCTGCTCCCGAGATGACCTGCTAAAAATTATTGACCTACGAATAAATGCTGTCAGACAGACATTCAGGTAACTGCGGACACTCTGGTTGGGTTTCATTTGAGTCTTGCTGATTTTTCTGAGGGTTGTGAGAAGGCCAGAAGCCTGACTTGCCCTCACATCCCAAGTTTGCATGGACTCTGGGGGTAACGGTGCCCTGTCGTCTGTTTCAGCGCGCCGGGCTTCAAGTGCGGCTCCGACTGGACGAGAGTTGTGTTCAGGTTAGTGGTGATGCACCTCCTGTCCCACCCCGCGCCCGCAACGTGGTTCACCTCAAAGGTTAGAGCAGAGGCATCTTCCCCCTGGGGAAACGAGCTACATCTGTACGGTGTCTCCACGTGCGCAGGTGTCCAGGAACGAAGCTGCACGTTCAGTCCTAGAGGTCACTGTCACTGTTTCCTTCCTTTCTAAAGTGTCCCTTCTGTGATTGAATGAAAATGTGTCCCAATTCAAAAACTAATAATGGCTAGTTGGTTTGTTCTGGGTATATCAGGTTCACCTCTCTTTACTCATTTACATAAGAACTCTTTGAGAGCTTTTTGGGAAGGGTGGTGTCCCCTGGAACAGAGCAGAATAGGCTCTCTGGAGAGGGGGTGGTTTCCACACATGGCTCTTCTCCCAAATACATTGCTATGGTCAGTGCCAGTATCGTGGAGAAGCTTCTCTACAGTCGATGCTTCCTTCCTTTTCTGCTTTCGCTGAACCATATAACGAGGCAGTCCATCAACTGAAAGAAACCCTTCACCATGTGGGGGGTGACTTTGACCTCCCTTTGTACTATGTTTGAGTCTGAGAGATGGTTAGGGACTTGTGGCCCCGGGAAGTAATGCAGCGGCACCATTTTTCATTAGCTGGTGAGGCCAGACGATAGGGTGAAGCGGCTTTGGCCAAAGCGGTTGTGAAGAGCATCTTCTGGTTTCTGGGTACACGGGAATGGTCACGTGTTTGACTCGTAAGTGAAGAGTAAACATGACTTCCTGGGGAGGGGTCCGGGAAGACGCTGAGCTGGGGGTGGGTGGTAGACGGCGTTTCTTGTCTTATGTGTCCTGCAGCCCTGACGGCAGTTACGTGGCAGCAGGCTCGGCCGAGGGCTCTCTCTACATCTGGAGCGTGCTCTCTGGGAAAGTGGAGAAGGTCCTTTCAAAGCATCACAGGTAAGATGTCAGCCCCTCTGAGGTAGTGAGCAGGCCTGTGACTTCATCCCAGGGGTCATGTCTCTTCGGGCATGGACCCGAGTCGACCCCATGAGGGCAGTGTCCACTCACGTGCTCTACTGTGAGCCAGGTTAGTGGAGGGAAGCTGGGGCCCTTCTCCCCGGGCAGCAGACAGCAGCGTCCTGCTTATTTATATTACAGACCGTTCCAGCTAGAGCAGTTAGGGTATGGCCACTGGAGAAAGGTTAGAGCCCCACGTTCTGTCTCTCGTCATGTGGTACCTCCTGTCTTCCTCCTGCCCCTTCACCGCTCCTCCCTCTCTGGCTCCCCTTCTCCCCCTTCTAAACCCCTTTCCTCAGGAAATCGGCTGCTTGTAAACACCGATTTTCACGTGCTTTTTACTTTCATCCAGGCCCCTTTTCCTCTCGGCTTTGTTGTGTCCCCCAGGCCCAGCTGCTCTTAGAACCCAGGCCCAGGGCCCTCCGGGACCGCCCCTCACCGCCCTCCTGTGTGGTGCTTCCCCGCTTCTCAGCCAGTCGCCCTGAGGTGCTCGTCAGAGGCTCTTTTCTTAACTCAGCTACTCCCTTAGGGTAGACTTCATAAGGCCTGACTCCTTTCATTCCGAACTACCTTCTAGAATCAAGGCAGGGTTCCTCCAAGTTCTTTCGCTCTCTAAGTGCCTGTCTGTGCGTGGGAGCCGCACCGGCGAGTAAAACGGGCACACTGGGACAAGCCTGACGCCCTGATGGTGAGGGAGCCCGGCGCTCGGCCCACGGATGTCTCACCCGTGTTCCACCCTCTCCCTTTGAAGCTCAGCGATCAACGCCGTGGCCTGGTCACCTGCCGGCTCCCACGTCGTCAGCGTGGACAAAGGAAGCAAAGCTGTGCTGTGGTCAGAGTACTGAGGGCACCTCGTCAGGAGAGAGCGGATCAGAAGCTGGAGGGGCATGCGGGCCCCACGGCTCTGTCCTGGCAGGTGGCGCCTGGGCTGTGGCTTTGACCTCCAGAGAAGAGCCCGAGCCGTGGGGCGCAGTAGCCTGCCTGTGAGCAGAGCTCCCGAGGGTCGTGGCCGAGGTCCCGTGGCCTGAAAGAGTAACACTGAGAGAAACCTGACGCTGCGGTGAGTGTTCTAATTTCATTCTTTTACATGTAGCTGTCCAGTTTTCCCAACACCACTTATTGAAGAAGCTGTCTTTTTTTCCATTGTATATTGTTGCCTCCTTCATCAAAGATAAGGTGACCATATGTGCGTGGGCTTATCTTTGGTCTGTCTATCCTGTTCCATTGATCTATATTTCTATTTTTGTGCCAGTACCACACTGTCTTGATTATTGTAGCATTGTAGTATAGTCTGAAGTCTGGGAGCCTGATTTCTTCACCTCCATTTTTCTTTCTCAAGATTTCTTTGGCTATTTGGGGTCCTTTGTGTTCCCATACAAATTGTGAATTTTTTTTTTTATAGTTTGATTAATATGTGTCTTGGCATGTTTCCCCTTGGAGTTATCCTGTATGGGATTCTCTGCACTTCCTGCACTTGACTCTTTCCTTTTCCATGTTAAGGAAGTTTTCAACTGTAATCTTTTCAAATATTTTCTGTGTCCTTCTCTGTTTCTCTTTTTGTTCTGGGACCCCTATAATTTGAATGTTGTTGCATTTAATGATTTCCCAGAGGTCTCTGACAGTGTCCTCAATTCTTTTCATTCTTTTATTCTTTTTTCTGCTCTGTGTTACTTATTTCCACGTTTTTATCTTCCAAGTCAGTTATAAATTCTTCTCCCCCAGTTATTCTGCTATTGATTCCTTTTGGAGAATTTTTAATTTCATTTTTTGTGTTGTTCATCATTGTTTGTTTGCTGTTTAGTTCTCCTTGTTAAACGTTTCTTGTATTTTCTCCTTTCTATTTCCAAGATTTTGGATCATCTTTACTATCATTATTGTGAATTCTTTTTCAGGTAGACTGCCTATTTCCTCTTCATTTGTTTGGTCTGGTTTCATTTTACCTTGCTCCTTCCTCTGCTGTGTATTTCTCTGTCTTCTTATTTTGCTTATCTTACTGTGCTTGGTTTCTCTTTTTTGCAGGCTGCAGGTTCGTAGTTCCCATTGTTTTTGGTGTGTTCCCCCAATGGGTAATGTTGGTTTATTGGGTTGTGTAGGCTTCCTGGTGAAGGGGACTGGTGCCTGTGTTCTGGTGGATGAAGTTGGATCTTGTCTTTCTAGTGGGCAGGGCCACATCCGGTGGTGTGTTTTGGGGTGTTTGTTAACTTATTATTATTTTATGCAGCTTCTCTGCTAATGGGTGATGTTGTGTTCCTCTCTTGCTAATTGTTTTGTATGAGGTGTCCAGCACTGTAGCTTGCTGGTCGTTGAGTGGAACTCAGTCTTAGTGTTGAGATGGACATCTCTGGGAGAGCTTTTGCCATTTGATATTATGTGGGGCTGGGAGGTCTCTGGTGTTCTAATGTCCTGAACTCAGCTCCCCCACCTTAGAGGTTCAGGCATGACACCTGGACGGAGCACCAATACCCTGTCAGCCACATGGCCAGGTACGTGGGGAGTGTCTTGCCTTTTGGGAAGTCTGAGGTCTTCTGCCAGCGTTCAGTAGGTTTTCTGTAGGAGTTGTTCCACATGTAGATGTATTTTTGATGTATTTTTGGGGAAGAAGTTGATCTCTCCACGTACTTGAAGGTCCTGAATTAGTTTAATTTTTAATTTTAATGTATTTTAGAATTATTCCTGTAAGGTGTTCCAGATGTTTACAGCTGGAGTCTGCTGTGACTGGCAGTGCTTTTGGGTGCAGCAACCAACACTCAGATATTGGCTGACCACAATCCTCCATACAGCTGCAGAGAGCAGCCAGTGACCCTTCTCTTGCCAGGGAGGTCCGTGGGCCATTTTGCCTGATTCAAATCACCAGCCAGCAAGCCCTCTTCATGACTCCACTCACCAGGTCACTTATTCTTTCTTCTGCATTATTCATTCTGGTATTCATTGCCTTGAGCTCAACTTTCATCACAGCAAATGAACTTAAATTTTTCTTGCCTCCTCCTTATAGTTTCTAGTTCCTTTTTACAGTAATTTGCATATTTGTCAATAACCTTTCTAAATCCTTCAGTATTTTCATTACCTTTTTTTTTTTTTTTTTTTTTTTTTGCTGTACGCAGGCCTCTCACTGTTGTGACCTCTCCCTTTGCGGAGCACAGGCTCCGGACACGCAGGCTCAGCGGCCATGGCTCATGGGCCCAGCCGCTCCACAGCACGTGGGATCCTCCCGGACCGGGGCATGAACCTGTGTCCCCTGCATTGGCAGGCGGACTCTCAACCACTGCACCACCAGGGAAGCCCCATTACCTAATTTTTGAACTTGGTGTCAGTTAGACTGAAGTGATCTGTTTCATTGTTTGTTCCTTCAGGGGAATTCTCTTGGTCTTTTAACTGAGAGTCATTCCTCTGCTTCTTCATTTTACTTATATATCTCTTACTCTGTGAGTTTAGGAGAAAGAAATATCTACTGTAGTCTTGGAGGGCTATTTATATGTGGGAGCATCTCTGCAAAGCTTGTGTGTGTTTAATGGTTTTTTGGAGTGAGGGCTGGTTTTGGTTTGGATGTTTGCCATCTCTTTCTTCAGCATGTGCTAGCCCTTATCTGCTTGATAGGGGTTGTGCAGGTGCACGGCCCACGTCCATGCTCCCAGGAGAGCATTGGCAGTGGTTAGCGCCAGGTCATGGGACCCTTGGAAGCAGTCATGGGTTGCTCACACCCCCAGGCAAGTGGGAACAGTAGTTGGTGCCGGGTCATTGGACCCTTGGTGTTAGGAGGCTGTGCACAATCCTGGGAAGGTGGGGGCTGCAACCTCTCCCCCTCCCCATGGGGCCCTGGGTGGCAGCAGTATTCGACTCCCACCTTTGGATTCCGAGAAGCCAGAGTCGGCGCATGCCCACCCCTCTAGCTCATGTAGGCAGTGCCCTGCCATGAAAGAAGCTCCTATGGTGGACCTGCCTCTTTCCTCATGTGCCCTCGAACAATGGTGCCTTGCCCCTCTTGTGGGCCCAGGCTTCTTCCTGGACTCCCTCTGTTGTTGTGCACCACACCCTAGCCTCCTCAGGCTGTCTTTATGCAGCCAACCCCAGTCCTCTCTCCAAGGTCTGGTCTCCTAAGCCCGAGTCTCAGCACCTAGCCCCTGTCTGCCACATGGATGAGCATCTCAGGCTGGTGAGTGCCAGTCAGCACCGATCATCTGTGCAGGTCTCTCTCTGCTTTGCTCTATGCAAACCTTTTGCTGCGCTCTCCTCCAAGTCTCTGAAGCTCCCACTCTGTCCTGCCTGATCTCCCCACCAGTGAGGGGACTTCCCCGTGTGCAGAAACCTTTCCTGTTTTACAGCTCTCTCCCAGGAGTGCAGGTCCCATCTCTATTCCTTTCTCTCTCTCTCTTTTTTTTTGTCCCACCAAGTTATGTGGATATTTTCTTGCCCTTTTGGAAGTCTGAGGTCTTTTGCCAGAGTTCAGTAGATGTTCTGTGAGAGTCGTTCCACATGTAGATGTATTTTTGTTGTATCTGTGGGGTATAGGTGAGCTCAACTTCTTACTCCTCTGCTATCTTGACCTGCTCTGATGACCACTAAATTGGTAGTAGTCATTGTTGTAATTATTATACCTAAGGCCCAAATGATCAACCCATCATCAAGGCTGATCTGTTTGATGGTAAAAGCAATCTCTTTTCAAAAATATCAATTTTGCTATTAAAATGTTACATCTGGATGGTAGAATCTCTGAACCTTACATATTCTATTTCTCTGAGGTGCTCAGGACCCTCTAGGGATCCATGAAGATAATCTCAGGTGGCAGCAAGTTGTCTATAATAATTTCATCTTTGTGTATTTTTATTCCAATAATATAAATTAACAAAATCACATTCTGGATCATCTGGTTGACCACCTCACACGTGAGTACTGCCGTCAATTTTGAAATCTGTGTTACACATGTTACTTTAACTATATATTCCACTATTTTAATTATAGTGGAGTAATATTAGAATGGCAGTGAAATGAATATGTAAGTGATGTATTATCACCAAGGAAACACTAAATAGCATCATAGATGGCTATGCAAGTAATAGTTCTGCAGTAACTGGAATAGAAAAATGTAGTGGGAAAATGGAATCTCACAGAGACACAGGGATGAACATTCAAAGTAACATGCTCCACAATAGTCAGTAATATATTCATCTTGCAAATGGTAAATTATTTGTAACCAAAAATAACGTTGTTATTTTGAATTTTACTAGTTGAGCAGGTTTTATTTAATTTAGAAATATATTTTGGTTTATAGTTTTAGGACTATAAGCATAAAGAATATGTGTATAGTTTCATGTTTGTACATACTTAAATACCATCATAATAAAAATAATTTAAGTCAACTATAGTGTTACAGTATTTTTTTTTTCATTAAAGTGTGGCCACATATTATTTAAGTTTGAGAAACATTGCCCTTGGAGGTCTGCAAGTCACAGGGAATGGTTTGAAAAAAGAGATGTAAACATAACCTAGACAGGCCTTCGGGTTTCAGATGGTAACTGGGGTACTGACTTAATTTTAAAAAAATATGAGAGTGTGCAGTAGAAAAGTCTAGACTTGTGAACAGGATTCTTCAAACACTTCTACCTCATGGACAAATCTAGTGATATGTATAACTGTAAATGTGTGATTAAAAGCAGTTTGAGTGTCCACAACATTTCCCACCAAAATGTTTCCTTTATTTCACAAATATTTACTAAGTTCAGAACTATGTGCTAGGCAATGGCTAACCATGGGAATACAGTAGAGAATAAAACACACACACTGCCCTCATGAAATAAACATTAAATAAATAATTACACAAATAAATATAAACTTACAAGCTACAATAAGGGTATCAAGATAAGGAACAGGATGTGAAAGAGAATCATAGGACATATGTATTTTACAACAAATGGCTATGAAAGTTTTCTCTAAGGATATATTTAAAATGAGATATGAATGATGAGCAGGAGATAGGTAAAAAATGAGAAAGAACATTCCAAAAAGGACATACAGTTCATGAAAATATCCCAAAGCAAGTAAGAAATGGTATAATTTTGAATGGCAATGAGGCCCTGGAGGTAGTGAGAAAATGTTAAAAAAAATTGGATATTTTTCTAAAAGAGGAGCAGAAGCTACTGATAAGTTTTAAGTATAAGGGATGATATGATCCAATTGACATTGTTAAATAATCAGTCTCTCTGCTATTGGTAAAAAAGGTAGAGTGGAGTAAGAAAAGAAATAGTAGGAAAGTTTTCATATTAGTGCAGATCAGAAATAACTGTGACTTGTGCTAGGATAGTAAAGATGAAGACAAAAATTAATGGACCAAAATTAAATAAGATATATCCTGGAGGTATAACTGAGAAGACATATCTAAATACAATGAAAAAAATCATACTAATCCAAATTGAAAATTATTTTTCAAAGCAACTACCTGGGCTCTTGAAAAATGTTAATGTTATGAAAGACAAGAAAAGTCTACAGGTATTGTTTTATATTAAAGGAAACTAAAGAAGCACCACAAATAAATGCAATGTCTGAGTCTGGACAAGGAAAAAAATTCTACAAAGGATATTATGGGAATAATTGGGGGAATTCAGATATGGACTGTTGTTAAATAATATTGTATAAGTGTTAATTTTTTGTTTGTATAATGGCATTATAGTTCTGTGGGAGAATACCCTTGTTTTTAGGAGATAAATACTAAAGTATATATAGGTGAAGCTTCAAGATGTCTACAACTAAGTTTTAAATGGTTCATAGAAGGCAAGAGTTGAGAGTGGGGAAGAAAGATAAAAGAAATTGTTAACAGTTGATGAATCTAAATGAAGAGTATATAAGTGTTTATTTTATTATTCTTTTAGTGTTCTTGTGGGATTGAAATGTCACACTAAAAAGCTGGTGGAAGTGGATAGGAGTTGCTGACTGATCAGATATGCGGCAAGGACAAGGGAAAAACATCAAGGATAACATCTAAGCAACTGGATGTATAATGGTGTGATTCAGTAAGATAAGGAAGATAGTGTCAAGTGGGAGAGGAAAATGAAGACAGTGTGATAATGAAGAGTTCTTTATGGTCATACTGAACGGGAAACTTAGACATTCATATCTTAAAGGCAGTTGGTCACATAAATCTGGAGCTCAGCAAGGAAAGCAAGGATGGGCATGTATATCTGGGCATCATCAGCATTTACCTGATGTTTAAAGGATCAATCCAAGAAGAAGATATAACAATTACAAATGTTTATGTACCCAACATAGGAGCACCTCAATACATAAGGCAAATGCTAACAACCATGAAAGGAGAAAATGACAAAACACAATAATAGTAGTGGACTTTAACACTGGACTTACAACAATGGACAGATCATCCAAATAGAAAATAAAAAAGGAAACACAAGCTTTACATGACACAATAGACCAGATAGATCTAATTGATATTTGTAGAACATTCCACCCAAAAGTGGCAGAATACGCTTTCTTCTCAAGTGCACATGGAACATTCTGCAGGATAGACTGCATCTTGGGTCACAAATCAAGCCTTCAGAAGTTTAAGGAAATTGAAATCATATCAAGCATCTTTTCTGACCACAACGCTATGAGATTGCAAATCAATTACAGGAAAAAAACTGTAAAAACACACAAATACATGGAGGCTAAATAGTGTGCTACTAAATAACCAAGAGATAACTGAAGAAATCAAAGAGTAAATAAAAATATACATAGAAAAAAATAACGGAAACACGAAGACCCAAAACATAAAGGACACAGCAAAAGCAGTTCTAAGAGGGAAATTTATAGCACTTCAATATCATCTCAAGAACCAAGAAAAATCTCAAATAAACAATCTAACCCTAACTTAAAACAACTAGAGAAAGAAGAACAAAGAAAACCCAAAGTCAAGAGAAGGAAAGAAATCATAAAGATCAGGTCAGAAATAAATTAAATAGAAATGAAAAAACAATATCAAAGATCAATAAAATGACAAGATGGTTCTTTGAGAAGATAAACAAAGTTGAGAAACCCTTAGCCTCATCAAGAAACAAAGAGAGAGGATGCACATCAATAAAATTGGAAATGAAAAAAGAGAAACCACAACTGACACTGCAGAAGTACAAAGGATTATATGACACTACTGGAAACAACTATATGCCAATAAAATGGACAATCATGAAGAAATGGACAAATATTTGGAAAGGTACAATTTTCCAAGACTGAACCAGGAAGAATTAGGAATTATAAACAGACCTATCACAAGTAATGAAATTGAAACTGTTAAAAATCTTCCAACAAACCAAAGAAAGAAGAACAAAGAAAACCCAAAGTCAAGAGAAGGAAAGAAATCATAAAGATCAGGTCAGAAATAAATTAAATAGAAATGAAAAAACAATATCAAAGATCAATAAAATGACAAGATGGTTCTTTGAGAAGATAAACAAAATTGAGAAACCCTTAGCCTCATCAAGAAACAAAGAGAGAGGATGCACATCAATAAAATTGGAAATGAAAAAAGAGAAACCACAACTGACACTGCAGAAGTACAAAGGATTATATGACACTACTGGAAACAACTATATGCCAATAAAATGGACAATCATGAAGAAATGGACAAATATTTGGAAAGGTACAATTTTCCAAGACTGAACCAGGAAGAATTAGGAATTATAAACAGACCTATCACAAGTAATGAAATTGAAACTGTTAAAAATCTTCCAACAAACCAAAGTCCAGGACCAGATGGATTCACAGGCCACTTCTGTCAAATACTTAGAGAAGAGCTAACACTGATCCTTCTCAAACTATTCCGAAAAATTGCAGAGGGAGAAACACGCCCAAATACATTCTATGAAGCCACCATCACCATGATACCCAAACCAGAAAAACATATCACAAAAAAGAAAATTATAGACCAATATCAGTGATGAACATAGATGCAAAAATCCTGAACAAAATACTAGGAAAAAAAATCCAACAGCACATTAAAAGGGTCATAGACTATGATCAAGTGGGATTTATCCCAGGGATGCAAGTATTCTTCAATGTATGCAAATCAATCAATGTGGTACACCACATTAACAAGTTAAGGAATAAAAACCATATGATTCTCAATAGATGCAGAAAAAGATTTTGAAAAAATTTAACACCTATTTATGATAAAAACTCTCAAGAAAGTGTGCATAGAGGGAACCTAACTCAACATAATAAAGGCCATATATGACAAACCCACAGTTAGCATCATACTCAGTGGTGAAAAAGTGAAAGCATTTCCTCTAAGATCAGGAACAAAGCAAGGATGTTCACTCTTACTACTGTTATCCAACATAGTTTGGGAAGTCCTAGTCACAGCAATCAGAGAAGAAAAAGAAATGAAATTAATCCAAATCAGAAAAGAAGTAAAACTGTCACTATTTGCCCATGACATGATACTATACATACAATATCGTAAAGATGCCACCAGAAAACTACTAGAAGTAATCAGTGAATTTGGTAAGGTTGCAGAATACAAAATTAATGCACAGAAATCTCTAGCATTCTTATACACCAACAATGAAAAATCAGAAAGATAAATTAAGGAAACACTCCCATTTACCATTGCAACAAAAAGAATAAAATACCTAGGAATAAATCTGCCTAAGGAGGCAAAAGACTTGTACTCAGAAAACTATAAGACACTGATGAAAGAAATAAAAGATGACATAAAGAGATTGAGAAATATACCATGTTCTTGAAACAGATGGAGAAATATACCATGTTGTTGGATTGGAAGAATCAGTATTGTGAAAATGACTATACTACTCAAAGCAATCTACGGATTCAATTCAATCCCTATCAAACTACCAATGACATTCTTCACAGAATTAGAAGAGAAAATTTTACAATTCATAGGGAAACACAAAAGATCGTAAATAGTCAAATTAATCTTGAGAAAGAAACACGGAGTTGGAGGAATCAGGTTCCGTGACTTCAAACTATAGCACAAAGCTACAGTAATCAAGACAGTATGGTATTGGCACAAAAACAGAAATATAGATCAGTGGTGCAGGATACAATGCGCAGAGGTAAACCCACGCACATATGGGCACCTAATTTACGACAAGGAAGGCAAGAACATACAATGGAGAAAGGAGACACCCTTCAATAAGTGGTGCTGGGAAAACTGAACAGTTACATGTAAAAGAATGAAATTAGAACACTACCTAACACCATACACAAAAATAAACTCCAACTGGATTAAAGACTTAAATGTAAGACCAGAAACTATAAAACTCTTAGAGGAAACATAGGCAAAACAGTCTTTGTTATAAACCACACCAAGATATTTTTTGATCCACCTCCTAGAGTAACGGAAGTAAAAATTAAAAAATGGGACTTAATTAAACTTAAAAGCTTTTGCACAGCAAAGGAAACCATAAAGAAGATAAAAAGACAACCCTCAAAATGGGAGAAAATATTTGCAAAAAAAACAACAGACAAAGTATTAATCTCCAAAATATACAAACAGCTCATGGAGCTTAATATCAAAAAAAGAAACAATCCAGTTAAAAAATGGGCAGAAGACCTAAATAGTCATTTCACCAAGGAAGACATACAGATGGACAAGAGGCACATGAAAATATGCTCAACATCACTAATTATTAGAGAAATGC
>NC_041234.1:36837189-36858990 GCF_002837175.3 Physeter macrocephalus | reverse complement strand
GACCCAGCAATCCCACTACTGGGCATATACCCTGAGAAAACCATAATTCAAAAAGAGACATGCAGCACAATTTTCATTGCAGCACTATTTACAATCGCCAGGACATGGAATCAACCTAATTGTCCTTTGACAGATGAATGGATAAAGAGGATGTGGCACATATATACAATGGAATATTACTCAGTCATAAAAAGAAACGAAATTGAATTATTTGTAGTGAGGTGGATGGACCTAGAGTCTGTCATACAGAGTGAAGTAAGTCAGAAAGAGAAAAAGAAATACTGTATGCTAATGCATATATATGGAATAAAAAAAAAGGTACTGATGAACCTAGTTGCAGGGCAGGAATAAAGAGGTAAACATAGAGAATGGACTTGAGGACATGGGGTGTGAGGGCAAAGCTGGGGTGTAGTGAGAATAGCATCAATATATATACACTGCCGAGTGTAAAATAGTTGGCTGGTGGGAAGCACCAGCATAGCACAGGGAGATCAGGTCAGTGCTTTGTGATGACCTAGAGGGGTTGGATAGGGAGGATGGGAGGGAGGCTCAAGAGGGAGTGGATATGGGGACATGTGTATGCATATGGCTGATTCACTTTGTTGTGCAACAGAAACTAACACAGCATTGTGAAGCAATGAAAGTCCAATAAAGATGTATTTTAATATTGTAATATTGAAGTGAAACAGAAAAAAATTAAATTAAATGAAATAAAAGCCATGGTAGTGGCTAGGATCAACTAGGGAAAGAGTACAGAGAGAATCAAAGGGAAAAAAAGAGGTTAAATAGGAGAGAAGAAGGCTATTGTTGGAGGGGAATCAAGATGGTGAAGTAAGAGGATATGGAACTCACCTCCCCCCACAAACACCTCAAAAACACATCTACATGTGGAACAATTCTTATGGAAATGTAACTGGAAACTTGCAGAACTCTTATAGAACCAACGTTTCAAGAAAGATTCCTATGTCATGAGGTAAGATGGGGAAAAAAGGCATTGTATTGGGACCTGTGCCCCTGGGAAGGATCTAAGAGGAAAAGAAAGATAGCACAGGTGTACACTCACTCTGGGGAGTGAACAGTTCTAGACACAGACTGAGTGTCCCTTTACTGGGGTATTATGAATGGGAGACAAGCCCCATGGCTGCTAGGAGAATCACTGGGACAAAGAGAAAGATGGCTGATTCACTTTGTTGTGCAACAGAAACTAACACAGCATTGTGAAGCAATGAAAGTCCAATAAAGATGTATTTTAATATTGTAATATTGAAGTGAAACAGAAAAAAATTAAATTAAATGAAATAAAAGCCATGGTAGTGGCTAGGATCAACTAGGGAAAGAGTACAGAGAGAATCAAAGGGAAAAAAAGAGGTTAAATAGGAGAGAAGAAGGCTATTGTTGGAGGGGAATCAAGATGGTGAAGTAAGAGGATATGGAACTCACCTCCCCCCACAAACACCTCAAAAACACATCTACATGTGGAACAATTCTTATGGAAATGTAACTGGAAACTTGCAGAACTCTTATAGAACCAACGTTTCAAGAAAGATTCCTATGTCATGAGGTAAGATGGGGAAAAAAGGCATTGTATTGGGACCTGTGCCCCTGGGAAGGATCTAAGAGGAAAAGAAAGATAGCACAGGTGTACACTCACTCTGGGGAGTGAACAGTTCTAGACACAGACTGAGTGTCCCTTTACTGGGGTATTATGAATGGGAGACAAGCCCCATGGCTGCTAGGAGAATCACTGGGACAAAGAGAAAGATGGGAGAAGACTAGACTCCACTCAAAATGAGTGTCTGTGTGCTGGCTTTCCCACAGACAAGGTGAAGATAGCTCTGCTCTAGCGGCTGCCATCTCGCATGATCCCTAATCCAAACTGTGCAAACACACTGGGCTCTCTCACTCCATGCCATGGTTAGGCATGGGATATAGGACAGCAGAGTCCTGGAAAAAGACTCCATCTAGCAACACAGAGGTGGCTAGGGGGTCTAGGGTGTGGTCTGGGTGGGGTGGTGGCAGCCATTGTTGGTACTTATCCAAATAGCACCACAGGCACAGCGCAGACCTCTGGCAGCAGTAGTTGCTCCAACCCCTGTGACCAACACACTGCATTCTTCACTCCCAGCTAAGTGAACACTCCAAGTCCACCCACTACATGCCACAGCTTGGAACTGGATGTGGGGCAGACAGGTCCTGGGAGAAGACTGCCACAGAGGCATCCTAGATCTCTGACAGCAGTGCAAACGCCTCAGTTTCTGCAGCCACAATGCGCCAACCCTCTACCCTAGCCTAGTGAACAATCTGGCCCCACCCACTCCACACACAGTCTTGCACTAGATCTGGGAAAGACACAAGAGAGGAAGGGATACGAATTCAGGCTGCCTTTGAGCAGAGCCACAGAAGCATACACAGGTGGCATATAGGTCTTCTGTGAGCACACACATGGGACTCACTTTATTCATCAATAATTTCCTTGGGAGCTTCCCTGGTGGCGCAGTGGTTGAGAATCTGCCTGCCAATGCAGGGGACACGGGTTCGAGCCCTGGTCTGGGAAGATCCCACATGACACGGAGCAACTGGGCCCGTGAGCCACAACTGCTGAGCCTGCACACCTGGAGCCTGTGGTCCGCAACAAGAGAGGCTGCGATGGTGAGAGTCCCGTGCGCCACGAGGAAGAGTGCCCCCCGCTCGCCACAACTGGAGAAGGCCCTCGCACAGAAACAAAGACCCAACACAGCCAAAAATTAATAAATAAATAAATTAATTAAAAAAAATTTTTTTTAATGTTTAGTGTTTAAAAAAATGACCTCCTTGGGGTAGGTCACCCACTCAAGGGGAATGGAGCCTGAATGAGTCCAACACTCAGGGCTTCTACTCCAACAACTGGGAAGCAGGTCCTACCCCTGACAGTGTCGCAATGGCCATGAAGCAGAGAGGAAGTCCCACTACACAACCTGCATAGGCATTAGATTCCTCAACACTAACCACACCCCTTGTCAAGGTGATAATGGCCAGCACACCATGAGGAAAGATGTGACTGGCATCCATATAAAAACAAGCCCTCACACCAAAGACATGGGACACACACAGTGTACAGAAGTATGCTCCCACATAAAAATACCCCTTCAAGAGCACAATAGATAACTGTTTCTTCAAAATTCATAGAGACAGAGAAAGTTAAGTAAAATGAAAAGGCAGAGGAATTACTCCCAATTAAAAGAGCAAGAAAAATCCCCTGAAAGAACAAATAATGAAACAGAGCTCACCAGTTTACAAGACCCCAAGTTCAAAAAGTGGTAATAAAAATGCTAACTGAATTAAGAAATATTATTGCTATAAATGCAGATTACTGTAATAAGGAACTAGGAACAATAAAGATGAACCAAACAAAAGTACATAAATTAATTTCAGAGGTAAAAACCAATCTAGAAACAATGAATAAATGACTAAATTACACAAAAGAGTAAGTAAGTGATCTGGAAGACAGAATAATGGAAATCACCCAATCAAAACAGCAGACAGAATGACAAATTTTAAAAAAAATGAGTGCAAGAAATGAGATCTCTGGGATAACATCAAATATGCATAGTAGGGGTTCTGAAAGAAGAGACTGAAAATATATTTGAAGAAATTATGGCTGAAAAATTCCCAAACCTAAAGAAGGAAACAGATATTGAGGTACAAGAGAGACAGAAGGTCCCAAACAAAATTAACCCAAACAGACCCACACCAAGACATATCATAATTAAAATAGCAAATGTTAAAGATAAAGAGAGGATACTAAAGTCAGTAAGAGAGAAACAAAGAATCAGTTACAAGGGAATCCCCATAAGGCTACCAGCTGATTTCTCTGTAGAAATTTTGTAAGATAGAAGGGAGTGGCATGATATATTCAAAGACCTGAACAGAAAACCTGCAACCAAGGATACTCTAACAAGCATGATTATCATTCAGAATAGAAGGAGAGATAAAGAATTTCTCAAACAAGCAAAAACTAAAAGAATTCAGCAATATTAAACCTACCCTAAAAGAAATATTGAAAGGCCTTCTCTGAATAGAAAAGAGGCAAGATTCTATAGGAAAATGAAATAACAGTAGGAAAGGCAAATATATAAAAGGCTTGAAGATCACTTAAATAAGCCAATACATAGACTAAAAACAACAAAAAATTTTAAAAGTAATTATAACTACAATTAACAGCAAAAGGATATGCATAAAGGTGTAAAGCAGGACATAAAAATAAAAAATTGAGAGACTAGAAAAATGTAGATCTTTCAGAATGAGTTTGAACTTGAATGGCTATCAGTTTAAAGCAAGCAGATATAGTTATGGGTCAACATACTTGAACTCTATGATAACCACAAATCAAAAATACACAACAGATTCACAAAAACCAAAAAGAAAGGAACTCAAATAATAAAGAAAAATATCATGAAACTAGAAAAAAGAAAAATAAAAAGAAGAAATGAACAAAGAACTACAAAAACAACTGGATAACAAGGATTAAAATGGCAGTACATACATACCTATCAATAATTTTTTAAATGTCAGTGTAGACTAAATGCTCTGATCATAGAATGGCAGAATGGATAAAAAAACAAAAAACAAAAATCCAAGAACATACAATATGCTGCCTACAGGAGACTCACTTCAGAGCTAAACACACACACAGACAGAAAGTGAGGGAATGGAATAAGATATTTCATGCTAATGAAAACAACAAGAAAGCAGGGTTAGAAATACTCATATCAGACAAAACAGACTTTAAAACAAAGTCCATAAAGACGACAAAGAAGTGCATTATATAATAATAAAGGGATCAATAAAAGAAGGGGATATTACATACATCAACATATACACACGCAATATAGGAGCACCTAAATATAAAAAACTAATAGTAACAGACATAAAAGAAGAAACTGACAATAATACAATAATAGTAGGAGACTTTATCATCCCACTGACATCAATGGACAGATCATCCTGACAGAAAATCAATAAGGCAACAGAGGTCCTAAATGACACAGTAGACCAGTTGGACTTAATTGATATCTACAGGACACTACATCCAAAAAAACAAGAATACACATTCTTTGTAACTGTGCATGGAACATTCTTTAGGGTAGACTACATGCTAGGTCACAAAACAAGCCTCAACAAATTTAAGAGGATAGAGATTATTTCAAGCATCTTTTCTGAAGAAAATGGTATGAAACTAGAAATGAACCACAGAAAGAAAAAGAAGAGAAGAACAAACACATGAAGACTAAACAAGGTGTTACTAAAAAACCAGAGTCAATAGTAAAATTAAAGAAGAAATCAGACAATACCTCAAGATAAAAAAAATGAAAACAAACATTACAAAATCTATGGCATGCAGGAAAAGCAATTCTAAGAGAAATTTCATAGTGATACAGGCATTCCTGAAGAAATAAGAAACATCTCAAATAAACAACCTAACCTACCTCCAAAAATAATTAGAGTAAAAAGAGCAATCAAAATCCAAAGTCAACAAAAGGAAGGAAATAATAAAGATCAGAGAGGAAATAAATGAAATAGATATGTTTAAAAATTAGAAAAAAATCAGTAAAACCAAGAGCTGGTTTTTTTCTGAAAAGATAAGCAAAATCAATAAACCTCTAACCAGGCTTACCAAGAAAAAAAGAAATTGGACCCAAATAAACAAAATAAAAATGAAAGATAAGAAATAACAACTGATACCACAGAAATAAAAAAAATTATAAGAGAATACTATATGTCAACACATTTGACAATTAGAGAAATTGACAAGTTTCTAGAAACATACAGCCTGCCAAAGCTGAATCAAGCAGAAACAGATAATTTAAAAAGACAAGTCACTACAGGTGAAATATAACCTGTAATTAAAACAATACCCTGCAAACAAATGTCCACGAACAGACTACTTCAATGGGAAATTCTGTCAAACATACAGAGAAGAATGTATACCTATCCTTCTCAAACTATTCCAAAAGATTGCAAAGGAGGGAACAGTCCCAAATTTATTCTATGATGCCACCATTACCCCAATAGCAAAACCAGACAAAGACACTACAAAAAAAATTACAGGCCAATATACTTGGTGAATATAGATGTAAAACTAGTCAACAAAATATTAGCAAAATGAATCCAACAATACATAAAAAGAATCATACAACACGATCAAGTTGGATTCATTTCAGTGTCACAAGGATGGTTGAAAATATGCAAACAAATCAATGTGATATTCTGCATCAACGAAAGGAAAGGCAAAACCATGTGATCATCTAAATAGATGCAGAAACTGCATTTGATAAAATTCAACATTGATTTATGATAAAAACTCTCACCAATGTGGATATAGAGGGAACATACCTCAACCTAATAAAAGCCATTTATGACAAGCCCATAGCCAAAATCATACTCAATGGTGAAAAGCTGAAAGCCTTCACACTAAATTCAGGAACAAGACAAGGATACACACTCTCACCAATTCTATTCAACACTGGATTGGAATTCCTAGCCACAGCAATCAGACAAGAAAAAGAAATAAAAGCTATCCAAAATGGAAGGGAAGAGGTAAAACTTCATTATTTCCAGATGACATGATACTCTATGTAGAGAACACTAATGTCTCCAAACAAAAACTTATAGAACTAATAAATGAATTAGGCAAGGTAGCAGGATACAAGATTAATATACAGAAATCTGTTGTATTTCTTTACACTAATAATGATATATCAGAAACAGAAAATTTCTTTTAATCCTCCTTAAAATTGGGTCAAAAAATAAAATGCCTAGGAAAAACCTTAATCAAGAAGGTGAAAGAGCTATGTAATGAAAACTATAAAACATAGAGGAAATTGAAGATGATTCAAAGAAATGGAATGAGAACCAATGCTCTTAAATTGGAAGAATTAATATTGTTAAAATGGCCATACTACCCAATGCATTCTACAGATATAATACAATCACTATTGATTAACCCATGACAGTTTTCAGAGAACTAGGACAAATCATCCCAACATTTATAAGGAATCACAAAAGGCATAGAATCACCAAAGCATCTCTGATTAAAAAGAATAAAGCTGGGGACATAACCCTCGCAAACTAGAGACTATATTACAAACTGCCAGTAATCAAAACAGGTCGCCAAAGCCAGTCCTGGTCTCGAGGAGGAAGCTCGTGCTCTGTACCCGCAGCTGAAACTGGCGCTTCAGGAAGGGCAAGAGTGGAGCAGAGCTGCCAGGCACCAGAGATGAGGCAAGCACCGGTGTACCACTGGTTGGAGCTGCTGTGGGGTGAGTGGTTGCTATACGTAGCCAAGCATGTTGTGGTCGGATCTGCCCAGTCATGGAACAGAAACATTTGTTGAATGGAAAATCCATAAAAGAAAGCTCCTGTGAATGCCTGAGACAGACGATAATATCAGCAATATTCAGCCGTGTGGCAAACAGGGTTGGGATGCTCCGGCCGGATGTCAGGCCTGTGCCTCTGAGGTAGGAGAGCTGAGTTCAGGACATTGATCCACCAGAGACCTCCCAGCTCCACATAATATCAAACACCAAAAGCTCTCCCAGAGATCTCCATACCAAAGCTAAGGCCCAACTCCACTCAACAACCAGCAAGCTCCAGTGCTGGACACCTCATGACAAACAGCTAGCAAGACAGAAGCACAACCACACCCATTAGCAAAGAGGCAGCCTAAAATCATAATAAGGTCACAGATACCCTAAAACACACCACCAGAAGTGCTCCTGCCCACCAGAAAGAAAAGATCCAGCCTCATCCACCAGAACACAAGCACTAATCCACTCCACAAGGAAGCCAACAAAACCCACTGAAGAAACATTAGCCACTGGAGGAAGACACCAAAAAAAAAAAAAAAAAACGGGAAATACGAAACTGCAGTCTGTGAAAAAGAGACCCCAAACACAGTAAGTTAAGCAAAATGAGAAGACAGAGAAACCACAGCAGATGAAAGAGCAAGGTAAAAACCCATCAGACCAAGTAAATGAAGAGGAAATAAGCAGTCTACATAAAAAAGAATTCACAGCAATGATTGTAAAGATGATCCAAAATCTTGGAAATAGAATGGAGAAATTACAAGAAACGTTTGACAAGGACCTAGAAGAAGTAAAGAACAAACAAACAATGATGAACAACACAATAAATGAAATAAAAAATTCTCTAGAAGGAATCAAGAGCAGAATAACTGAGGCAGAAGAACAGATAAGTGACCTGGAAGGTAAAACATTGAAAATAACTACTGCATATCAGAATAAAGAAAAAAGAATGAAAAGCATTGAAGACAGTCTTAGAGACCTCTGGGGCAACATTAAGTGCACCAACATTCGAATTATAGGGGTCCCAGAAGAAGAAGAGGAAAAGAAAGGGAATGAGAAAATATTTGAAGAGATTATAGTTGAAAACTTCCCTAATATGGGAAAGGAAATAATCAATCAACTCCAGGAAGCGCAGAGAGTCCCATACAGGTTAAATCCAAAGAGAAACACGCCAAGACACATATTCATCAAACTATGAAAAATTGAATAAAAAGAAGAAATATTAAAAACAGCAAGGGAAAAACAACAAAAAATATACAAGGCAATCCCCATAAGGTTAAGAGCTGATCTTTCAGCAGAAACTCTGCAAGCCAGAAGGGAGTGGCAAGACATATTTGAAGCAATGAAAGGGAAAAACCTACAACCAAGATTAATTTAACCAGCAAGGATCTCATTCAGATTCAACAGAGAAATCTAAACCGTTACAGACTAGCAAAAGCTAAGAGAATTCAGCACCACCAAACCAGCTTTACAACAAATGCGTAGGGAACTTCTCTAGGCAGGAAACACAAGAGAAGGAAAAGACCTACAAGAACAAACCCAAAACAATAAACAAAATAGTAATAGGAACATACATATTGATAATTACCTTAAATGTAAATGGATTAAATGCTCCAACCAAAAGACATAGACTGGCTGAATGGATACAAAAACAAAATCCGTATATATGCTGTCTACAAAAGACCAACTTCAGACCTAGGGGCACAAACACACTGAAAGTGAGGGGATGGAAAAAGATATTCCATGCAAATGGAAATCAAAAGAAAGCTGGAGTAGTAATTCTCATATCAGACAAAATAGCCTGTAAAATAAAGATTATTACAAGGGACAAAGAAGGAAACTACATAATGATCAAAGGATTAATCCACAAAAAAGATATAACAATTGTAAATATTTATGCAGCCAACATAGGAACACCTCTATATATGAGGCAATTGCTCACAACCATAAAAGGGGAAATCAACACTAACACAATCATAGTAGGGGATTTTAACACCACACTTTCTCCAATGGACAGATCATCCAAATGAAAATAAATAAGGAAATACAAGCTTTAAATGAGATATTAAACAAGATGGACTTAATTGATATTTATAGGACATTGCAACCCAAAACAATAAAATACACGTTCTTCTCAATTGCTCATTGAACATTCTCCAGGATAGATCATATCTTGTGTCACAAATCAAACCTTCATAAAATTAAGAATATTGAAATCATATCAACTGTCTTTTCTGACAACAATGTTATGAAACTAGATATCAATTACAGGAAAAATCTTTAAAAAATAAAAACACATGGAGGCTAAACAACACACTACTTAATAACAAAGAGATCACTGAAGAAATCAAAGAGGAAATCAAAAAATACCTAGAAACAAATGACAATGAAAACATGACGACCAAAACCTATGGGATGCAGCAAATGTAGTTCTAAGAGCGAAGTTTATAGCAATAGAATCCTACCTCAAGAAAAAAGAAACATCTCAAATAAACAACCTAACCTTAAACCTAAAGCAATTAGAGAAAAAAGAACAAAAAAAAATCCCAAAAGTAGCAGAAGGAAAGAAATCATAAAGGTCAGAACAGAAATAAGTGAAAAAGAAATGAAGTAAACAATAACAATGATCAATAAACATAAAAGCTGGTTCTTTGAGAAGATAAACAAAATTGATAAACCACTAGCCACACTCATCAAGGAAACAAGGGAGAAGACTCAAATCAATAGAATTAGAAATGAAAAAGGAGACGTAACAACTGACACTGCAGAAATACAAAAGATTATTAGAGATTACTACAAGCAACTCTATGCCAATAAAATGGACAATGTGAAAGAAATGGACAAATTCTTAAAAAAGCACAACCTTCCGAGGCTGAACCTGGAAGAATTAGAAAATATAAACAGACCAAGTGTAAGCACTGAAATTCAGACTGTGATTAAAAATCTTCCAACAAACAAAAGCCCAGGACCAGATGGCTTCACAGGCGAATTCTATCAAACATTTAGAGAAGAGCTAACACCCATTCTTCTCAAACTCTTCCAAAATTCAGCAGAGGGAGGAAGACTCCCAAACTCATTCACCGAGCCCACCATCACCCTGATACCAAAACCAGACAAAGATGTCACCAAGTAAGAAAACTACAGGCCAATATCAGTGAAAAACACAAATGCAAATATCCTCAACAAAATACTAGTAAACAGAATGTAACAGCACATTAAACGGATCATACTCCATGATCAAGTGGGGTTTATCCCAGGAATGCAAGGATTCTTCAAAATATGAAAATCAACCAATGTGATACACCATATTAACAAATTGAAGGATAAAAACCATATGATCATGTGAACAGATGCAGAGAAAGCTTTCGACAAAATTCAACACCTATTTGTGATAAAAACTCTCCAGAAAGTAGGCATAGAGAGAACTTACCTCAACAGAAAAAAAGGTCATGTAGGACAAACCGACAGTTGACATCATTCTCAATGGTGAAAAATGGAAACCATTTCCTCTAAGATAAGGAACAAGACAAGGTTGTCCACTCTCACCATTATTATTCAACAGAGTTTTGGAAGTTTTAGCCACAGCAATCAGAGAAGAAAAAGAAATTAAAAAATCCAATTTGGAAAACAAGAAGTAAAGCTGTCACTGTTTGCAGATGACATGATACTATACATAGAGAATCCTAAAGATGCTACCAGAAAAGTACTAGAGCTAATGAATTTGGTAAAGTAGCAGGATACAAAATTAATGCACAGAAATCTCTTGTATTCCTATACACTAATGTTGAAAAATATTAAAAAGAATAAAATACCTAGGAACAAACCTACCTAAGGAGACAAAAGACCTGTATGCAGAAAACTATAAGTCACTGATGAAAGAAATTAAAGATGATACAAAAAGATGGAGAGTTATACCATGTTTTTGGTTTGGAAGAATCAACATTGTGAAAATGACTATAGTACTCAAAGCAATCTACAAATTCAGGTCAATCCCTGTAAAACTACCAATGGCATTTTTCACAGAACTAGAACAAAAAATTTCACAATTTGTATGGAAGCACAAAGGACCCCGTATAGCCAAAGCAATCTGGAGAAATAAAAACGGAGCTGGAGGAATCAGGCTCCCTGGCTGCAGACTATACTACAAAGCTACAGGAATGAAGACAGTATGTTACTGGCACAAAAACAGAAATATAGATCAATGGAACAGGATAGAAAGCCCAGAGATAAACCCACACACATATGGTCACCTTATTTTTGATAAGGAGTGAATAATATACAATGAAGAAAAGGCGGCCTCTTCAGTAAGGGGTGCTGGGAAAACTGGACAGCTACGTGTAAGAGTGAAATTAGATCACTCCTTAACATCATACACAAAAATAAACTCAAAATGGATTAAAGATCTAAATGTAGAGCCTGACACTATAAAACTCTTAGTGGTAAACAAAGGCAGAACACTCTATGACATAAATCACCGCAAGATCGTTTTGACCCACCTAATAGAGAAATGGAAATAAAAACAAAAACAAATAAGTGGGACCTAATGAAACTTAAAAGCTTTTGCAAAGCAAAGGAAACCATAAACAAGATGAAAAGTCAACCCTAAGAATGGGAGAAATTATTTGCAAATGAAACAACTGACAAAGGAATAATCTCCAAAATTTACAAGCAGCTCAGGCAGCTCAATGTCCAAAAAGGAAACAACCCAATCAAAAAATGGGCAGAGGACCTAAATAGACATTTCTCCAAAGAAGATATACAGATTTCCAACAAAGATATGTACGGATGCTCAACATCACGAATCATTAGAGAAATGCAAATCAAAAGTACAATGAGGTATCACCTCACACCAATCAGAATGGCCATCATCAAAATATCTACAAACAATAAATTCTGGAGAGGGTGTGGAGAAAAGGGAACCCTCTTGCACTGTTGATGGGAATGTAAATTGATACATCCACTATTGAGAGCAGTATGGAGGCTCCTTAAAAAACAAAAATAGAGCTACCATATGGCCCAGCAATCCCACTACCTGGCATATTCCCTGAGAAAACCGTAATTCAAACAGAGTCATGTACCAAAATGTTCGTTGCGGCTCTATTTACAATAGCCAGGACATGGAAGCAAACTTCCAGGACATAGCAGCAGTATTTACAGTAGCTAAGTGTCCCTCAACAGATGACTGGTATTTATATACAATGGAATATTATTCAGCCATAAAAATGAATGAAATATTGCCACTTACAGGAACATGGGTAGACCTAGAGAATATTATATTTAGTGACATAAGTCAGACAGAGAAAGACAAATACTATATGATATAGCTTATATGTGGAATCTAAAAATAATACAAATAAATTTGTATACAAAACAGAAACAGATGCACAGACATAGAAAACAAACTTATGGTTACCAAAGCAGAGAGGGTGTGAGGGAGTGACAAATTAGGAGTATGGTATTAAGAGATGCAAACTACTCTACATAAAATAAGATAAGCAACAAGGGTTTACTGTATAGCACAGGGAATCATAGTCAATGTCTTGTAATTACCTATAATGGAATATAATCTGAAAAAAATAACCAAATCATTTTGCTCTACATCTGAAACTAACATAATAAAAAAATAAAAATAATACAATTCAATCGAAACATTGCTAACAGTCTTGAAGAGACATTTTTCCAAAGACATACAAATGTCTAATAGGCACATGAAATGATGCTCAACATCACTAATTATTAGAGAATGCAAATGAAAACTACAATGAGGCATCACCTCACACTGGTCAAAATGGCTATAATCAAAAATCCTACAAATAGGAAATGTTGGCAAGGATCTATAGAAAAGGGAACCCTCCTATACTGTTGGTTTGAATGTAAATTGGTGCAGCCTCTATGGAAAACAGAATGGAGGTTTCTTAAAATCTAAGAAAAGAACTACCATATGTGCTTCAGGAAATCCACTCCTGGGTATGTATCTGAAAATGAATACACTAATTTGAAAAGATACATGCACCCCAGTGTTCACAGCAGCACTATTTACAATAGCCAAGAAATGGAAGCAACCCAGTGTCCATCAACAGATGATGTGCTTATGAAGATGTGATATATATGATATATATATATATACAATGGAATTTTACTGAGCCATAATAAAAGTGAAATACTGCCATTTGCAGCAATGTGGATCAACCTAGACAATATTATGCTCAGTGAAATAAGTCAAACAGAGAAAGTCAAATATTATACAATATCACTTATATATATCACACATAATATCACTATTTGTGAGACATAGACTCACACAGTCTATGTCTACAGACTCACGGACATAGAAAACAAACTTATGGTTACCAGACGGGAGATGGACAAATAAAGTTTATTAACAAATTAAGGATTAACAAGTACAAACTACTGTGTATGAAATAGAAAATCAAAAAGGATTTACTGTTATAGCATGAGGAATTATACCCATTATTTTGTAATGATCTGTCATTGAATATAATCTGCAAAAATACTGTATCACTATGCTGTACACATGAAACTAAAACAATATTATAAATCAACTATACTTCAATTAAGAAAAAGAAGAGAAGAAAAGGCAAACCCCAGGACTGAGTCATGGGACAGTATAAGAGTTCTGGAGGAAGAGGAGCAGTTAGCAGAGAAGTGTTCAATTTGTCAGGAAGAAAACCAGTAAAGTTTGATATTACAAGAACCAAGAGAGGAGAGAGATTGAGAAGGAGAGATTGGGCCACTGAAATGAATATTTCTAAGCATTTAAGATAAAGAAAGAAATTTTAATCAATATATTTGACAACATAGAAGTCATTAATCACCTTGCTGGGAGTGGTTTCAGTGGAGTAATTGGGAAGAAAGTCAGATTGGAGTGGATTGAAGAGTGAAAGTATGCTAATAAAGTGTAACCGGGAGTGGAAATAACTCTCCAACATTTAAAGAAATAAAGTGGAAGTTAAAGTAGTTTGTGCAGTTTGAGGAAAATTACTTTTTGGTAAGATAGGATATATCAGACCATATTTGTAGGCTAGGCTAGTATATAGTATATATATATATAGGACAAAGGAACAGAATGGTGATATATGAAAGAGGGAGTTTAATGAACAGAGTGAAGTTCTTGATAAGATGAGAGGGTATAGTATCCAGCATACAAGTTTGGAACTGGTCTTTCATAGGGGCAGAAATAGATGGGTGCTAGCAGTTTTAGAGATTCCATTTAGGTGGGGAAAGTTAAAGGAAATTCTGATGCTGTTTATTTTCTCAACGAAATATGAGGTAGCATTAGTTGAGAATGAGTGGGAAAGAAGATGGGATATTTGAGAAGAGTGGGTAAGCTGACCTACTGGGAAACATGGTAGGGTATCAGGCAGAACTGAGTAACCAATTTGAGGTTTGTGGTCTTGAATTTTAAGTGCAACCAGGCATCTTAGCTGTGTGATTTTTTTTACAAGTAGGAATCCTCTTCGGTCATGGCATGTTATTCTTTCAATGTACTCTGGACTTTTTTCTTTGAATTATATTTTTTTTGCATTGAATTTATAAATTTTACCTTACTATGGTGTATAAATATCCTAAGTCTATCGTTAATCTCCAAATGTAAGGTCCAGATTATTTCCACATTATCTCCAAATATGTCTCCAAATGTAATATTGGGTATATAAGACCCTCCTTTATGCATCTTGCTTTGATTTGGAAGAACTGGGTGCTTGAATAATTTTATCTTAAAACTTAAAACTTACATTTCTTTTATCTAATACCAGTATTATTTTTCAGTCAGTACTATCTGCCAGTGTTCGTTTATGCCTCCCATGTGATATTGAAGACTAACGAATAGAAGACTTCCTTGAGATAAGTTTGTAAGACATTGAGGATTCACAGGAAAGAGGAAGAGGGTTAAAGACAAGTGAGACTGTTGCAATGGCTATGCATACGTGGCACCTTGATAATACGTGTGTATGCATGAGGTAGTGGCTATCTGAAATGGAAGGGTGAAGTGTAAAGTGAAAAGGACAATGTATGGGAGGATGATGTTGGAGGAGGAAAACATGCTGCATCTGATAGAGAAGAGAGGACATGGTGGGGAAGAGATGCCAAAACAGGCGGCTCACATTGCCCTAGTAGCATAAGCTAATCATCCAATGTAAAGAAGGGAGGGCCAATGGCCTTGGTGTGCAAAGTGAAACACTGAGGAGGCAAATCTGGCATATAGATACATTTTGTTAGACCTACATAAATGTTGTAAAAATTGGTAGTTGTAAACATTTTAAAATTGAGAGGTTTCTTGAGAAAACCTGTCTATGACTTCTCTCAAAAATTCTGAAGATATGTGTTGAGCATTTATTATGCACTAGTTCTAAGCCCTTTAGAACAAATTAACTCAAATCTCATACAAGCTCTATGTGGAAGATACCATCATTATTATTATTTTAGAATTTAGGAATCTGGAATAGAAAAGCTAAGTGACTGGCCTTTTGTCACACAGCTGGTAAATGGCAGAGCCAGGATTCTAATTCAGAGAATCTGGCTTCAGAGTTTACACTCTTAACCATGCTATCTTGTTCTTTAGTTAATACTGAGCTCACATCTCTGCATGGCAACATTTGGCTGAAAATAGGTAGTGTCTGCCTCTTTAGATGAGACATATGCTCTCCTGTTTGCCTCAGTTTTCTTTAGCATTCCCTTTTGTAGTTCACCTGCTCCCCTTCACTCATTTACATTACCTGTATGTTCTCTGAAGGCATTTGAGTGTGTGACTCCTGATGTATAAGAAGAGGGTAGAGGAATATTACTTGTTCATATCAAGACACTCTTACAAGAAGGTTTTCATAACTTTGGAGGGTCCTTCAACATGATAGCCTCTGGCTTCAAATGCTATACCATTTGGTTGGGGAGGGGGAGGGAGTCATTTATCCACAGGGCCTGGCATATTGCAGTAGCTTAATAACTATTCATTGAATAAATAAGAGCATGAATGCATGAACAAATGGAGTTGCTGTGAGAATTCAAGAATTAGATCTGTGGATGAATTAGATAAACCTTAAGGTTTCTATTACTCTGAAATTATGATTCAATAATCTAAAACAATATAAAGCCATTAATATGTCATAGTATTTCAAATTGAATATAATTACACAATTGGAATTTTAAATCTGGAAGGGATCTTTGAGAATATACAGTTCCCCAACTCCCTACTTCTATCATTTTAGGGAGTAGTAACTTGGAGACTCAGATTCCTCCTTTATGTTTTGTTGTTTCCTCTCAACATTCTAGGGGAAAATGACCACACTTTCCTTTTTGCTTCACCCAGGGCAAACTTCAGAATATCCATAAGGTTTTCTATCACTACTGTAAAAATTACCAAAATCATAGTGCCTTCAAAACAACATAATTTGTTATTTCAGAATTCTATAGGTCAGAAGTCCAGGCACAGAGTGGCTTGTCTGGCTTCTCTGCTTCTGACCTCAAGGCCAAAATTAAGCTATTGCCCAGTCTTGGCCCGTGTCTGGAGGCTCTGAAGGAGAATCTCCTTCCATGCTTGTTCATGTAGTTGTCCAAATTAAATTCCATGTAGCCTCTATTTCCTTGCTGGCTGTTATTTGGACATTGTTCTCAGCTTCTAGAGGGCACCTGCATTCTTTGGCTCTTTCTCCATTATTAAAGCCAGTACCAGAAATGTGAGTTCTTTTCATTCAAATCTCTCTGACCTCTCCTTCTACCTCATCTCTCCTTCTTCCCACTTCCTCCAAATCTCCCTGATGGACTCTTCTGCCTTCTTTTTCTGCTTTTAAGGACACCTTGGGACCACCCAGGTAGTCCAGGAAAATCTCCCTATTTAAAAATCCGCTGATTAGTATCTTTAATTACACCTGCTTTCACAGCGGAACCTAGATTATTGCTTAATTGAATAAGTTGGGAATGGAAATCTTGAGAGGACACCTTTAGAATTCTGTTTACCACAGTGTGATTTATCTTATTTGACTGTATATGTCTCTCTGAAAGACTTAAGCATTAAGCATTTAAGTGCCAGGACTCTGTCTTTGGCTAAATATTGTAGTGGTTAAGTGCACAGATCCTAGAGCCTAATTATTTGGATCAAAATCCTTTCTTGTTTGGCAGCCTAAGGTAAATTATTTAACTTTCTTGTGATTCAGTTTCTTCAAATATAAACGGAAATAAGCATAGTAACTATTCCAGAATTGAAGATATAATAGCACATTTTAAGTTTTAGTTTTTGGTATTATTACCCTTAGCACCTAGCACTTAGCACTATATTTGTTATGTAGTAAATACTCTGTAAATAGTAGCCATAATTTTTATTATTGCTACGTACAGATTTTTATAATGGCACTCATGACTCTTTATTGACCTTGTTTTTCTACTTATCCTCCTCTCTCTCCTAGACTGTAAATTTCTTGAAGACTGGTATCATTTAATTTATATTTTTGTTCCCAGAACCTAGCAAAGTATCCAGCATGTAGTAGGTGCTCTATGAGCACTAATTAAATAAGTAAATGAATGAATAAAATACTTTTCCAATGAATTCAGTTTCTGATGACACATAGCCTTGCTGGTTAGGAATTATAGGTCCAGTAGGTATGCCCTTTCCTGGCTTGGCTAGATAAGTTATGAGGCTTGCTGAAAGTCATACAGATAGGTAGCACTTGTTTTCTCTGTGGTGTGACTATTTACCTTTCCATGTGCATATTTAATGAACCCAATTATAATTTAAAGATCAAAATATAGAGTAAAAGCAGTTAGCATTGTGGGTTGCCAGGAAGGTCAGAGATTAAGTCATTATTGAATTCAATCTAATCTCCTGAGAGATGACATGATTATTTCAAAAATTCCATCTCTAAGCTTGAAGATGAGACTCTGCAAAAACCTGAGACATCTATAAATGAAAGAGGAATTGTCACTTTGAGTCATTTGCTGACTCACTAGCAGGACCAGTTTATGCAAATTTAATTAGTAAAGAAGCCTGTACAGGCTTTCAGTGAAGGCATTCCACCTGGATCATTGTCATTATATTCTTTAATATATATGTAACCAGAGACACCTATGCTATATTATAGACATAGACCCATAGGTCTATGAATATAGGTCTGTAAAATATAGGCCTCAGATTTATTAAAGAAAAGGATGAACTGTCTTAGGAATTGACTCTAACATGTTCATTAAAAATGTGTATGTGCGAGAGTACATGCCCATAATTGGAGAAAAACAGGATCACATACCAGATCTGACAAAAAGAGAGTGATTAATTTTGAATTATAATAACACCAGGAGACCTGAAATGAGGTAGAATCATTTTTATTACAATGATACAATGAATTTCCTAGAAATTACATAAACATTTGGCAGCTAAGGACAATAATACCTCGCCTGAGCTCCTGTACACATCACAGGTAGCAGTACACTGGGAGATGTTGTGCCACATCTATGGCCACCAAAAATCCTGAAAGGTAAATTTACCATCTGTGGTACCATTGGTTGCATGCTGGCATGTTGCATGGAAAGAGGTACAGAACTCAAGTTGGTTTCCTTCATCAAATTGTATAGCCAGCTCTTTCATTCATGCATACCCTGTTCTCCCTACATCCCTCAATGATACCTACTCCCTAATCTTTTGAAGAATATGCTAGTGTGATTAGAGGTCTCAGAAAACTAGTTTCTATATAGTCCTCTGTTTGCCCATGTCTGAGTATCTCAACAGCACTTTAAATTTGAGGGCAGCTCAAGTGACCTCAAGTGCCCCTTGTTATTTGGGTTTATCTGACAAGGTCACTTAAAGCTGCTGGACTATATAACTAACAGCCCATGGCCTCTGTGACAGTAGGGTTTAGGACAGTAGGGTTTAGACTGCATTTTTCCTGATGCTAAAGACCCAAGTACTTCAGCAACTTTATCAGTAGCAATAACTTCCCACCCAAACAGTATTACCAATGATTAAAAAGATGTGTACCTAGTCCACTTCTCTCAGGTCCTTTGGGTACCTGATATTTCTTTGTTTCCCTCCAAGGTACTGACATTCAGGAGAGAAATATGCTCAAAACTGTAGTAAAATGAATATGGCCTATAATCATTTTGTGGTTACCTGCCCTATTTGTTATAGGGCTGAACTGGGTTTGGCCCCTGTTTGCCTTTAACTTATTTAAATGAACCTCTGGAAAGATCCATACATCTATCTAATCTCTCTCTTTCTGATCTACACTTTTACACTCATGTTCACCACATTTCCCCTGACTAAATGCCTCTTGAAGAAAAAAGCTGCACCCCTGAGATCACTCTTGCATTTCTGTTACCTTCCTGCAGGTGGGGTGGAGGTAACAATTCTACCCCTGTTTCTAAATACCTTTCGTAATAACTCCTCTGCCTAGATTCAACAACTCTCCCACTCCCCAGTTTTGAGGCCTTGACTGGGCCCCCTTAATGAACTTTAGTTTTCAGAATCTCCTCTGCAAAGTTATAGGCATCCACTGGCCTTGGCTGCCAAGCTGCAATTTCTCCTTAGGTGTTATGGCTCAGAGAAATTTCCTCTAACAACTCTAGCTAAACCAGAACCCATTCCATCAATCTGTCCTCTTATATAACTTTACAATTTCTTGTTAGCACTATGCATCATGATTATTAGATTTTATTCATTTATTTATTTTTGCTTGTATATTTTCTGCACTGGAATAGGATTTCCACCTTCGTGGACTTTCTCAATTGCATTCTCCACTAAATGACCAGTGCCTGGAAGAGAGCTTAAGACATAGTAGGTGTCCAATAAATATCTGTTGGGTGTAGGAATGAATTAAATTGCAGATGTGTCCTGTCCCAAGGTCACTGATAATTGGTACTGAAAAACTATTTTCCCCCCTTTGTCCAACCCCATATCCCATTAACCTTGATGTCAGCTTTGGAGTCTCTGAAGTGTTTTCCTGGGTATTGTAGGTTTTTATGTTCTTCAGTGTTTTCCTAAATCTTATGTTTTAAAATCTTTTCTCTCTTCTCTCAGCTAACTTTGAGGAAGAAATTGTAGAGGGTAGAGAAAAAGAAAGTATTAGGCAGAAGGGCTGTTAGAAAATGCTCTTGAAAAGCATTTTCCCGCGGGAAGGCAGGATAGTCTACAAAAAGGAGCATGGGTTTAGAGTCAGAATCCCAAGCTCTTAAAAAAAAAAAGAATCCCAAGCTCAAGTCCTAGCATAATCAGATTTTTTAGTAGCTTGGTGGCTATGGGCAAGTTGTGTAAATCCTCTGTGCATTATCTACAAACTGGGGTCAATAATAGCATTTGCCTCTGTTACTGAGTCCAAGCTCGTTCTACTCATTGCCAATAAATCAAGATATGGGGTGTTGGGGCAAGGAATAAGGACTTTATTCAGAAAACCAGGAGTCCAAGAAGACGGCAGACAAATGTCCTAGAGGACCATCTTCCCAGGGTCTGGATGCTAATTTCTTTTATAGAATAAAGAGGGGAGTGGTGTGGAGGGAAGGTAAAAAGGCCATAAGTTGTTGCAAATGTCTCCTGGTTTCAGCCAGACTCCAGGAGATGTGTTAATTTCTTCTTTCCTGTAGCCATTCACAGGTGGGCTGGCTCAGGATATTTCCTGTGAGCTGAAAAGGTATTTTAGTTTTACATTCAGGCATGGGGGACAGGGTTCTTAGAGATGGGCCGTTATGTTTACTTTAAGCTATAGGAAAATACTTTTGCGATTAACTTGTAGCAAAAGCAATAGAAAGCAAAGGTTAAAGTAAAAGAAACAGATCTAATACGGAGTCATATAGGGCTCTTGTGAGGATTAAATGACTTAATACATATAATAACAATGTTAATTCTCTCCCTACTTTTGTGTATCTTATCTCCTGATTTTCCTTTCTTACCTAGCTTTCCATAAGGAAAACCAGTATGTTTCCACAGGTGAGATACGTAATACTTTGCTGCCCCAACACTGCCCCCTCCCCTACTCATACCTCAATTCTAGTAAAAACAAAACCCTAAACAAATAAAAACCACACATAAAATCTAGACAGTCCAGTCTGGACAGGATTGAGACAGCTCTCCTAAAACAATGTCTTACTTGCTTGGTAAACTTTACACACAAAAGTCCCCTTAGCAAACACTGCAGCTCTTTCACAACTTTTACAGCCTTCCCCGGAAGAGAAATTCACAAGAGTGATTCTCAAAGTATACTGTCTACTGAAAAAAATGCACAACATAAAAGTTAAGAGTTGTTTTGTTTGGTGGATTTTCTGAGGATTTCATGCCTGTGAGTTAGCCTCTCAGACAGTTCTGAGGGACTTCTCTGAAGAGGTAAGGGAGGATCCAGGATATATAGGAGTTTTGCAACAAAGACCAGGGAGTAGGAACATCAAAAGATTGCTGTTTATTTTATTTATTTTTCATTGGAGTATAGTTGCTTTACAATGTTGTGTTAGCTTCTGCTGTACAGCAAAGTGA
>NC_041234.1:36821525-36835911 GCF_002837175.3 Physeter macrocephalus | reverse complement strand
CCACACGTACATATATATATATATATATATATATATATATATATATATCCTCTTCCTTGGATTTCCTTTGCATTTAGTCCACCACAGAGCATTGGGTAGAGTTCCCTGTGCTATACAGTCTGTTCTTATTAGTTATCTATTTTATACACAGTAGTGTATATATGTCAATGCCAATCTCCCAATCAATCCTACCCCATTTCCCCCCTGGGTATCCAAACGTTTGTTCTCAACGTCTGAGTCTCTATTTCTGCTTTGCAAATAAGTTCACCTATACCATTTTTCAAGATTCCACATATAGGTGTTAATATACAATACTGGTTTTTCTATTTCAGACTTACTCTGTATGACAATCTCTAGGTCCATCCACATCTCTGCAAATGGCACAATTTTGTTCTTTTTTTACAGCTGAGTAATACTCCATTGTATATATGTACCACAACTTCTTTATTCATTCCTCTGTTGATGGACATTTAGGTTGCTTCCATGTCCTAGCTATTGTAAATAGTGCCACAATGAACAATGGGGTGCATGTATCATTTTGAATTGTGGTATTCTCGGGGTATATGCCCAGGGGTGGGATTGTTGGGTCATATTGTAGTTTTATTTTTAGTTTTTTAAGTAACCTCCATACCTTTCTCCATAGAGGTTGTATCAATTTACATTCCCACTGAAACTGTAAGAGGGTGCCCTTTCCTCCACACCCTCTCCAGCTTGGGTTGTTTGCTTTTTGGATATTGAGCTGCCTGAGCTGCTTGTAAATTTTGGAGATTATTCCTTTGTCAGTTGCTTCATTTGCAAATATTTTTTTCCCATTCATAGGGGTGTCTTTTCATCTTGTTTATGTTTTCCTTTGCCTTGCAAAAGCTTTTAATTGTCATTAGGTCCCATTTGTTTATTTTTATTTTTATTTCCACTTCTCTAGGAGGTGGGTCAAAAGGATCTTGCTGTGATTTATATCATAGAGTGTTCGGTCTTTGTTTCCCACTAAGAGTTTTATACTGTCAGGCCTTAATTTAGGTCTTTAATCCATTTTGAGTTTATTTTTCTGTATGGTGTTAGGGAGTGTTATAATTTCATTCTTTTACATGTACCTGTCCAGTTTTCCTAGCACCACTTATTGAAGAGGTTGTCTTTTCTCCATTGTATATTCTTGTCTCCTTTATGAAAAATAAGTTAACCATATGTGTGGGGGTTTATCTCTGGGCTTTCTTTACTTTTCCATTGATGTATATTTCTGTTTTTGTGCCAGTACCATACTCTCTTGATTACTGTAGCTTTGTCATATAGTCTGAAGTCTGGAGCCTGATTCCTCCAGTTCCATTTTTCTTTCTCAAGATTGCTTTGGCTATTTGGGGTCTTTGGTGTTTCCATACAAATTGTGAAATATTTTGTTCTAGTTCTCTGAAAAATACGACTGGTAATTTGATAGGGATTGCATTGAATCTGGAGATTTCTTTGGGTATTATACCCAGTTTCACAATATTGTTTCTTTCAATCAAAGAACATGGTGTGTCTCTCAATCTGTTTGTGTCATCTTTGATTTATTTCATCAGTGTCTTATAGTTTTCTGCATACAGGTCTTTTGTCTCCTTAGGTAAGTTTATTCCTAGATATTTTATTCTTTTTGTTGCAATGGTAAATGGGAGTGTTTTCTTAATTTCACTCTCAGATTTTTCATCATTAGTGTATAAGAATGCCAGAGATGTCTGTGCATTCAGTTGGTATCCTGCTGCTTCACCAAATTCATTTTCCTTTTCTTCTCTGATTGCTGTGCCTAAAACTTCCAAAACTATGTTGAATAAGAGTGGTGTGAGTGGGTAACAGATAAATAACAAATGTTGGCTAGATGTGGAGAAAAATGTTTCCTCATGCACTGTTGGTGGGAATATAAATAGGTGCAGCCACTATGGAAGGCAATATGGAACTTCCTTCTTTGTAATATATAAGAATATCAAATCACTATGTTGTACACCTGAAACTAATATAATATGGTATGTCAATTATAATTTAATTAAAAATAAATAAAAGAAAGAAAAAGAATGAAACAGGAAATATTACTATAGACCTTGAAGGTAAGAATACAATGAACGTGGAGCTTTCCTGGTGGCACAGAGGTTGAGAGTCCGCCTGCCGATGCAGGGGACACGGGTTCATGCCCTGGTCCAGGAGGATCCCACATGCCACGGAACGGCTGGGCCTGTGAGCCATAGGTGCTGAGCCTGTGCATCCGGAGCCTGTGCTCCACAATGGGAAAGGCCACAACAGTGAGAGCCCTGCGTACTGCAAAAAAAGAAAAAGAATACAATGAGCAATTCTATGCTCACATTTGATAACTCAGGATAAAAGGACCAATTCCTTGGAAAATACAAACTACTACATCTCATCCAATGTAAAATGTAATTTGAATAGGACTATAACTATTATGGATATTGAATTCATAATTTTAACTCCAGAAAAAAAATAATCTCCAGCTCCAGAAGCTTTCACTGGGCAATTCTACCAAATATTTATGAAGATTTACATTAATTCTACACTTTTCTTCCAGAAAATAGTGGAGGAAGGAACACTTTTCAATTTATTGAATTAAGTCAGTATTACTCCGATACCCAAATCACACATAGAATCTAGAAATAATACTACAGATTAATATTCCTCATGAATATAAGTGCAAAAATCCTTAACAGGATGTAGGCAAAGAGAACTGAGTTATATATCCATATGAAAAATTGTGTAATGATCAAGTGGGTTTAATCCAGGAATGCAAGACTGGTTCAATATTTGAGAAACAATCACTGTAATCCTCCAAATTAACAGATTAAGAAAGACAAAACTCATCAATTGATGCCAAAAGTATTTGCAAAATTTGACACCCATTTTGTGATAAACACTCTCAGAAAGTTAGGAATAGAGGAAATTACCTCAACTTGATCAAGAGCATCTGCAAAAGATCTACAGCTAATTTATACTTAATGATAAAAAACTGAATGCTTTCCCCTTAAGATAAGGCAGAAGGTAATTGTGTTCACTCTCTCCACTCTTATTCAAAACAATGCCGGAAGTCTGAGGTACAGCAATAAGGCAAGGAAAGGAAATAAAATGCATACAAATTGGAAAATAAGAAACCGTCTTTGGGAATGTAAATTGGTTCAGCCACTATGGAAAATAGTATGGAGTTTCCCTAAAAAACTAAAAATAGAGTTAGCATGTGATCCAGCAATCCCACTCTTGGTCATATATATGGGGCAACTCTAATTTGAAAAGATAAATGAATGCAATGTTCATAGCAGCATTACATGCAATAGCCAAGACATGGAAGCAACCTAAACGTCCATTGATGGATAATGAAATACTACTCAACTATAAAAAAGAATAATATAATGCCATTTGCAGCAACATGGATGGAACTAGAGATTATCATACTAAGTGTGATTAAGTCAAAGACAAATATCATATGATATCACTTATATGTGTGATCTAAAAAATGATACAAATGAACTTATTTACAAAACAGAAACAGACTCACTGACATAGAAAACAAACTATGGTTACAAAAGGGGAAAGGGGGAGAGGGATAAATTAGAGCTTGGGATGAGCAGATACAAACTACTATATATAAAATAGATAAACAAGGTCATACTGTATAACACAGGGAACTATATTCAATATCTTGTAATAAACTATAGTGGAAAAGAATCTGAAAAAGAATATATATATGTATATATATACATCTATATATATATATGAATCACTGCTGTATACAAGAAACTAACACAATATTTTAAATCAATTACAATAAAAAAAATTTTTTTTAAAGTGGAAAAATTTCTACCCGATTTGAAGATGATTGTCTATATAGAAAATTCAAGGAATTTACAGAAACCACAACTAATAACTGAGTTTAGTAAAGTTGCAAGATAAAAGATAAATTTAAAAAGTCAACTGTAAAACGGGACTTCCCTGGTGGTACAGTAGATAAGAATCTGCCTGCCAATGCAGGGATCATGGATTCATTCCCTGGTCCGGGAAGATCCCACATGCCATGGAACAACTAAGCCTGTGTGCCACAACTACTGAGCCCCCACCACAACTACTGAAGCCTGCACGCCTAGAGCCCATGCTCTGCAATGAGAAGCCACCACAAAGAGAAGCCCATGCACCGGAACGAAGAGTAGCACCCACTCTCCACAATTAGAGAAAGCCCGTGCACAGCAACTAAGACCCAATTCACCCAAAAATAATAAAATTAAATCTTAAAAAAATCTACTTTACTGTGTCTATTTATTTAAATGTTAATCTTATCTGGAAATACTATCAAAGACACACTCAGAAATAATATTTAATCTGGACACTCAGTGGCACAGTAAAGTTAACACATAAAATTAATCATCATAAATCCATCCCTTGTCTACTTGGCACCCAAATGCATCTCCTTAATCCATACTTAATCTCCCACCCCCCAAAAACGAAGACAATAACATGGTCATAATTCCACCTAACATGATACAACTATTATGTATACAACTGAAAATACACTAACCCCTTCCCCAGAAGAGGACATAAAGTTCTTGAGTGTTGTTTACCCTTCTCATTGATATCCTATAGCATTAATAAAATTAATAACACAAATATTATAATGTAAAGCCAATACATATTATGTTACATAATAAGGGAATAAGGGAGGGAAGAAATAAAAGATACATATACACACAGATTCACAGGATCAAATATTCATGACAATCACAGTCGTTGTTTCTGTAACTGATCACATGGTTGTAGCTGGTATTTATAACTACCTTCTTCCACTACCTACTCAGTATTCCCTTTGCCTTCAGCAAGCACCTCATCTGATCATGGTTCTTTACCTGGTGTAGTGGCCCAAATCTTTATTCCCTGAAGGGTCTGGGTCATTAGTAATTATGCCTGAGTTGGATTGTTGTAATTTTTTTCTAACTTTTATCACAGGGCATGGTAATACTAAAAGATCGTCTAAGGGATCACTCAAATTCCAGAAATACCCTTCCTTACCTCCCTTGTGGAGTAGCAGTCCAATTTTCCCTTAGTAGTCAGGATCAGTCACCCCAGTCAACATTGTAACTCCCTTATTTACCTGTTGATTCAGAAGCATGAAGAGCTCAAAGTGGATGGGAGTCTTAACTTCCAGTTCAATGGAATTATAGTTGTGTCTCTTGGTGGAAAAATTCTTCTTTTTTAAACAAAGACCTCTAGGTCAGCAGAGCATAAGGTCATGGGGACAGGAAACACATTTAGCTAGTGGGTAACTAAGGGTAAAAGTGATTGGTTCAACCCCCATGTCCATCCCTTGATTCCTGGACCTGTGAATCCTTGCTATGGGAGAAAAAACACTACGTGTTGGATACTGATTAAGAGCATATACAACGCCCTGGAAAACCTTGCCCCAGCCCTGCAAGGTACTACCATCTAGATAGCACTGCAACTGGGTCTTCAAAAGGCCATTACACTGCTCTATCAAGTCACCTGCTTCAGAATGGTGGGAAACACGCTAAGACCAGTGAATTCATGAGCATGGGCCCATTACCATTTTTCCTGTGAAATGAGTCCCTTGATCAGAAACAATGCTGTGTGGAATACCATCATAGTGGAGAGGACATTCTGCAAGCCCCCAGATGGTAGTTTTCTCAGAATCTTGTGTACAAGGAAGGCAAATCTGTATCCAGAGTAAGTGTCTATTCCTGTAAGAACAAAATGCTCCCATGATTGAAGTTGTCTAATGTAATCAACCTGCCACCAGGTAAATGGATGATCCCCCTGGGAATGGTGCCATATCAGGAATTCAATTTTGGTCTCTGCTGCTGGCAGATTGCACACTCAATGGTTGACCAGTGCCAGGTAAGCCTTGGTGAGTAAAAGTCCTTGTAGCTGGGCTCATGCATATCTCCATGTCTGCTAAGATAGGGGAAAGAAGATGACTGGTATCCACAGAATAGGTCATTCTATCCATTTAATTACTAAAATCCTCCTCTGCTGAGGTCAACTGTGGGCAACATTCATATGGAACACAAATATCCTCACATTTTTTGCCCATTCAGAGAAGTCTATCCACATACTTCTTTCCCAAATTTCCTTGTCACCAGTTTTCCAATCATATTCTTTCCAAGTTCCTGACCTTCCAGGTAACACTTTGGCTACAGCCCATAAAAATATATATAATCACAAATCTTTGTGCTGTTTCTCCTTTGAAGCAATGTGAACAACCAAGAGCACTGTATGCAGTTCTGCCCACTGGGTGGATTTTCCTTCACCACTTTACTTCAGTGATCTCCCAGAAAGGAGCTGTAGAGCTGGAGCTGTTCACTGCATATGGTGATGCCTGCATAACCTGCAGAACAATTTGTAAATTATAGTTTACAAATTCTTCTCTTCCTCCATAAACTGATCATAGGGAACTCCCCTTAAAACCATATGCACAGGCTGGGAGATATAAGGCAGTGTAGCAGGAATGGGGACCATGGACATTTGAGCCACTTCCTCATGTAACATGCTTATGAATTAAGGTCCTGATCCATTTGATGATGAAGTGCTACTGTGCACAACCAACTTTATGGATTGGTGGATCAGATAACATCCAGTTCTTAATAGGCAACTCAGTTTACATGGTAACTTAGTAGCCAATGTTTAAGTGCTCAATCTCTACTAAGGCCCAGTGCATGATAAGAGCTGTTTCTCAAAAAATAAAAGTAGTTATCTGCAGAGAATGGCAGGTCATGACTCAAAGATCCTAAGAACTGGCACTGTGATTCACTTATATGTAGGGGTCTGCCAAATATCATCCCCTTCTGCCACTGCCACTCCAAGTACCACTGGACCTGCTATATCATATAGCCCAAGTGACAGAGCAACTTGTAGAGCCATCTCCTGTTATGGACCTCACTAAAAACTAGAAGATTTTTGGATCACTTAGTAAATGGGCCAGAGTAACACCCAAATGTGGAATATGTTGCCTCTAAAATTCAAAGAGACTCACTAGGCATTATGCCTTTTTTTGTTGTTGTTGTTGTATGAAAGGATGAAGATCCCTTCACTTTAGAAGGGATATCTCCACGTGCTCCACACCACCAAGGAAGTAAAAATCAGTACACTGAAAACTATAAAATGATGAAAGATGTTGAAGACACAATAAATGGAAAGATATCTTTATGTTATTTTATTTATTTTTGGCTACTTTTGGTCTTCATTTTGGCATGCGGGCTTTCTCTAGTTGTGGTGAGCAGGGGCTTCTCTTAGTTGTGGTGTGTGGGCTTCTCATTGTGGTGGCTTCTCTTGTTGCAGAGCACAGGCTCTAGGTGCGTGGGCTTCAGTAGTTGTGGTGCGCAGGCTCAGTAGTTGTGGCTCATGCACTTAGTTGCTCTGTGGCATGTGGGATCTTCCTGGACCAGGGCTCGAACCTGTGTCCCCTGCATTGGCAGGTGGATTCTTAACCACTGCACTACCAGGGAAGCCCCAATGGAAAGATATCTTGAGTAAGAAAAACAAAGCTGAAGGCATTAAATGCTGTAACTTCAAACTATATTACAAAGCTATAGTATTCAAAACAGTAATGGTATTGGCATAAAAATAAACACATATACCAAAGAAACAGAGTAGAGAACCCAGAAATAAACCAACACGTCTAAGATTAACTAATTTTCAACAAAAGTGCCAAGAGTAAACAATGGGGAAAGGATAGTCTCTTCAATAAATGGAGTTTGGAAAACTGCATATATACATGCAAAAAGTGAAGTTTTAACCCTGTCTTACAACATTCACAAAAATCAAGTCAAAATGGATTAAAGACTTTAACCTGAAACTGTAAAACTCTTAGAAGAAAACAGTGGAAAAACGTCTTGACATTGGTCTTGGCAATAATTTCTTGAAATTGACACCAAAAGCATAGGCAAAAAAGGAAAAATTAGTGGAACTATATCAAACTAAATTTTTTTTTACAGCAAAGGAAACAACAACATTAAAAAGTTAAACCACAGAATGGAATAAAATATTTGAAAACCATAGAGAGTTACTATCCAAAATACATAAGGAACACATACAAGTCAATAGCAAAAAAACCCAATAACTTAATTAAAAGGTGGGCAAAGCCCCTGAATAAACATTTTTCCAAAGAAGACATACAATTAGCCAACATGTATATGAAAAGATGCTCAATATTACAAATCATCAGGGAAATGTAAATAAAAACCACAATAAGATGACACTTCATGTATGTTAGGATTGCTATTATGAGGAATCAAAAATAACTTTGAGGTATATGAGGAGAAAAGTGAACCCTCTGGCACTGTTGGTGGAAATGTAAACTTTTAAATCCACTATGGAAAACAGTGTGAAGGTTCCTCAAAAAAATTAAAAATGGAACTACCATATAATCCAGAAATCCCACTTCCAGGGTTATATTTGAAGAAAATATAATTACTATCTCAGAGACATCTGTACCCTCATGTTTATTGCAGCATTATTCACAATAGCCAAGACATGGATACAACCCTGTGTTCTTCAATGGAAGAATGGATAAAGAAGATGTAGTATTTATATTCAATGGATAATTATTTAGCCATACAAAAGAAATAATTCTGCCATTTGTGACAATATGGACAAAACTTAAGGAAATGATGCTAAATGAAATAAGTCAGATAAGAGAAAGACAAATATTGCATGATATCACCTATATGGCAATCTAAAAAAAAAGATGAACTCATAGTAACAGAATATAATGGTGGTTTCCAGAGGCTGGGGGTTGATGGGGAAGAGGGAGATAGAAATCAATGGGTAAAGGGACTTCTCTGGTGGTGCAGTGTTTAAGACTCCACACTCCCAATGCAGGGAGCCTGGCTTTGATCCCTGGTCAGGGAACTAGATCCCACATGCATGCCACAACTAAGAGTTCACATGCCACAATTAAGGAGGCAGCAAGCTGCAACTAAGGAGCCCACTGGCCACAACTGAGGAGCCCACATACTGCAACTAAGACCAGGTATAACCAAATAAATAAATAAATAATAAATTAAATTAAATTTTAAAAAAGAAAATTAACTGAAATCTGCAAGTTCAAAAGTTGAAACTCTCAACTCTGAAATAAACAGATAATGTTATTTAAAAAAAAAATAAATCAATGGTACAGTTTTTCAGTTAAAAGATGAATAAGATCTGGAGACCTAATGTACAACATTGTGAACTTCAGTAAATAATATTATATTGTATACTTGAAATTTATTAAGAAAATAGATCATAAGTGTTCTCACACACACCAAAAATGTTAACTATTAATGATAGATATATTAATGAGTTTAATTGTGGTAATATTTCACAAAGTATACACACATCTAAATATCACTTTGTACTATATATATATATACATTTTATATATACACACAAATCGTATATGTCAAAAATAAATAGGAGGAGGAGTCAAGATGGTGGAATAGGAGGATATGGAATTCATTGCTCCTCACGTGTACATTAAGAAAGAAGAAAAAGAGAAAAGAGGAATCAAAAAAGGGACCAGCAACCCTGGTGGGAAGCTGAAGGTGAAGGGAGGTCCCTGCACTCAGAAAAACTCCCTCACGGTGGGGAAATCAGCTGGGACAGAAAAGGACACTTGGGAGATCAAAGGAGAATGCAACAGATGGTCTGTGGAAGGCAGGACAAAGTAAGAACTGCACGTATGGTCTACACTACAACTCTGCACATTCCAACCAGAATTGTGAGTCTCCTGTTTCAAAGGAGGAATTGGTGCTGGAAAGTGTGGTTTGGAGTGTGGACCCAGGGAGAGGACAGATGTTGGCTGGGAAAATACATCCTGAAGGGACAGGAGTAAGGAGCTCCACATCCAGGAAAACCTGCAGAAAAAGTCTGGGACACCCTAGAAGCAAAATGTCATGGTTGACTGATGCGCAAGGGACAGAGCCACCATTACAACCCCTTTCCACACCCACCAGCTTCTTCTGCATCTGCAGGCACTGGGAGAGGCTCCCATCTGAGCAGTCCCTCCCACCATTCAGGTTAGTGTCTCCTCCGCTCACGTGCACTCCAGGGGCCTGAGTGTCACCCATCCCAAAGCCTCCTTGGTAATCAGTCCTGGGCACCCCTGCCTGGTATGAGAGACCACCGATGCTGCCAGGGACTGAGTGCTAAAGTGTGGAGTTGGGTAAACAGATCCAGAGAGAGCAACTCTGTTGGCTGTGCAGATACAGCAGAGGGGATGGGAGTGAGGGGATGTGTGACCAGGAATGCCGCTAGAGGAAGCATGGTCTGCCTGGAAAGTGAGGTGCCATTGGTGAGAGGTGTGAGGGGGGCAGGGCCACCACTGCCCCCACATGCCAGCTACTGCCTCCTTGCACACTGGGAGGGTCTCCACCCAAAGCAAGCTCACCACAGTCTGTTTCAACTGCCTGCTGCTCCCTGCCACTGCAGGCAACTCACATACATCCCAATTGTGCCTGCCACACCCCTCCCAGGCCTGAGTGAGTAAGTGTGTCCCAAGAAGCTACTGCTCTTGCCCCCTCTCTCTTCAGCAAGGAAAGATGACTGAGTGTGGCGCACATACAGAAGTGGGATCACAACCAAAGGTGAGCCCCAGGGGCAGTGTGACTAAGGAAGAGGAACAGAAATCTTTCTTTGCAGCTGCACAATCCGCAGATTAAATCTCCAAGATCAGCTTGGTAAATCCTGCATCTGTGGAATATCTGGATAGACCAAGAGTGTTCCCACAATGGAGACTGGTCTAGCCTTCACAGCAGTGGACTTTGGGGGCAAATACACATGGGACTCAGGCCAGGTCAGAGCCTCAGCTGGCCCCACAGAGGCCACAGCAGACCCAGAGACTTACCTACAGGTACTGGAAGGCCTCCTGGGAAGGCAGGGATTGGCTCTGGCTCACTGTGGGGGCAATGACACTGACAGAGGAGGCTCCAGGAAAATATTCTTATTACTATTATTTTTTGTTTGTTTCATTTCATTCAGCTGTTGGCATTGTTGCTTTTATTTTTATCTTTTATTTTTAGTTTTAATATTTTAATTTTTTAATATATATATTTATTTTTCTATTTTTACTTAACTTTTTGTTGTTTTGTGGATTTTTGCTTGTTTTTGGTCTTTGTTTTTTATTTTATTTTTTCTTTATTATTTTGATTGCTTTTATATGTATATTTTATGTTTTCCTCACTTTTTTGTTATTTATTTGCTTTCTGTTTTTGTATTATTTTATTATTTTGGTTTCTGTTAGTTTAGTCCTTACTGACTCTTCTCATTATTGAATTCTTTTGTTTGTACTCTTTTTTTCTTGTTTATTTTTCTTTTTTCTGTGTGCGTGTGTGTTGTTGTTGCTGCTGTATGTTTGCTGTTGTTTTTGCTGTTTGTCTTGGATTTTGTCTGTTTCTTTTCTTTTCTATTCTTTCCTTTCTTTTTTTTCTGGCTGCATTGTGCAGCTTATGGGCTCTTGGTTCCCCAGCATGGAGTTGGACCTGGGCCTCCAGGGTGGGAGTGCTGAGACTTACCAGACTCAGGCAATATTAATAAGTGTGTGTGCTCCTGGAGGTATCCGTATTAACACAAAGACCCGGCCCCACACAACTGCCTACAGCCTCCAATGCTGGACGCCTCACACCAAACAACCAGCAAGACAGGAACACAGACACACCAATCAGCAGACAGGCTGTCTAAAGTCGTACTAAGCTCACAGGCACCCCAAAAAAGACCACCTGATACAGCCTTGTTATTCAGAGTGAAGAAACACAGCTCCACACCAGAGCACAGGTAACAGTCCCTCCCACCAGAAAGCCTACACAAGAACCTGGAACAACTTTACTCACCAGAGGACAGACAAAAGAAGCAAGAGGAACTACAACCCTGCAGCCTGTGCAAAGGAGATGATAAACACAGTAGGCTAGACAAAATGAGATGACAGAGTAATTTGTTGGAGACAAAGGAGGAAGGTAAAATCCCACAAGACCAAATAAATGAAGAGGAAAGAGGCAATCTACTTGAATAAGAATTCAGAGTAATGATAGTAAAGATGATCCAAGTTCTCAGAAATAGAATGAAGGCACGGATCAAGAAGATACAAGAAATGTTTAATAAGGACCTAGAAGAACTAAAGAACAAACAAACAGTGATGAATAACACAAAAACTGAAACGAAATATACACTAAAAGGAATCAGTAGCTGAATAACTGAGGCAGAAGAATGGATAAGGGAGCTGGAAGATAGAATGATGGAAATAACTTCTGAGGAGCAGAATAAAGAAAAAAGAATCTAAAGAAATGAGAACAGTCTCAGAGACCTCTAGGACAGCATTAAACACACAAACATTCAAATTATAGGGGTCCCAGAAGAAGAAAAGAAAGGAAAATGACCTGAGAAAATATTTGAAGAAATTATTCTCAAAAATTTCCCTAACATAAGAAAGGAAATAGTCAATCAAGTCCAGAAAGCACAGGGAGTCCCATACAAGATAAACCCAAGGAGAAGCACACCAAGACAAATATTAATCGAAATAACAAAAATTAAATACAAAGAAAATAATATTAAAATCAGCAAGGGAAAGAAACAAATAACCTGCAAGGGAATCCCCATAAATTTATCAGCTGATTTTTCAAGAGAAACTCAACAGACCAGAAGGGAGATGAAGGACATATTCAAAATGGTGAAAGGGAAAAACCTACAACAAAGATTACTCTACCCTGTGAGGATCTCATTCAGATTCCACAGAAATCAAAAGCTTTACAGACAAACAAAAGCTAAGAGAATTCAGCACCACCAAACCAGTTTTACAACAAATTCTAAAGGAAATTCTCTAGGCGAAAAAAAACAAGAGAAGAAAAAGACCAACAAGAACAAACACAAAACAACTGAGAAAATGGCAAAAGGATCATACATATCTATAATTACCTTAAATGTGAAAAACAACCCTCAGAATGGGAGAAAATATTTGCAAATGAAACAACAAACAAAGGATTAATCCCCAAACTATAAAAACAGCTCATGGAGATAAATATTAAAAAAAAGAATCTAATTTAAAAAATGGCATAAGACCTAAATAGACATTTCAAAAAAGAGGAAGACATACAGATGGCCAAGAGGCACATGAAAAGATGCTCAACAAAACTAATTATTAGAGCAATGAAAATCAAAATTACAGTGAGGTATCAACTCACACTGGACAGAATGGCCATTATCAAAAAATCTAGAAACAGTAAATGCTGGAAAGGGTGTGGTGAAAAGGGAACCCTCCTGCACTGTTGGTGGGAAAGTAAATCGATATAACCACTATGGAGAACAGTATGGAGGTTCTTTAAAAAACTAAAAATAGAACTGCCACATGTCCTAGCAATCCCACTACTAGGCATACACCCTGAGAAAACCATAAGTCAAAAAGGGTGATGTACCACAATGTTCATGGCTGCACTATTTACAATAGCCAGGACATGGAAGCAACCTGAGTGTCCAACACAGATGAATGGATAAAGAAGATGTGGCACATATATACAATGGAATATTACTCAGACATAAAATGAAACAAAATTGAGTTATTTGTAGTGAGGTGGATGGACCTAGAACTGTCATACAGAGTAAAGTAAGTCAGAAAGAAAAAACAAATACTGAAGACCCCGAATAGCCAAAGCAATCTTGGGAATGAAAAATGGAGCTGGAGGAATCAGGGTCCCTGACTTCAGACTATACTAAAAAGCTACAGTAATCAAGACAGTATGGTACAAGCACAAAAACAGAAATATAGATCAATGGAACAGGATAGACAGCCCAGAGAAAAACCCACGCACATATGGTCACCTTATCTTTGATAAAGGAGGCAAGAATACAAAATGGAGAAAAAACAGCCTTTTCAATAAGTGGTGCTGGGGAAACTGGACAGGTACATGTAAAACCATGAAATTAGAACACTCCCTAATGCCATACACAAAAATAAACTCAAAATGACTTAAGGACCTAAATGTAAGGCCAGACACTATCAAACTCTTAGAGGAAAACATAGGCAGAACGCTCTATGACATTAAGCACAACAAGATCCTTTTTGACCCACCTCCTAGAGAAATGGAAATAAAAACAAAAATAAACAAATGAGACCTAATGAAACTTAAAAGCTTTTGCACAGCAAAGGAAACCATAAAAGAGACCAAAAGACAAACCTCAGAATGGGAGAAAATAGTTGCAAATGAAGCAACTGACAAAGGATTAATTTCCAAAATTTACAAGCAGCCCATGCAGCTCAATAACAAGAAAACAAACAACCCAATCCAAAAATGGGCAGAAGATCTAAATAGAAATTTCTCCAAAGAAGGTATACAGATTGCCAACAAACACATGTAAGAATGCTCAACATCATTAATCATTAGAGAAATGC
>NC_041234.1:36815176-36821253 GCF_002837175.3 Physeter macrocephalus | reverse complement strand
AAGAATAAAAAGGTCATGAAGAACCTAGAGGTAAGACAGGAATAAAGACACAGACCTACTAGAGAATGGACTTGAGGATATGGGGAGGGGGAAGGGTAAACTGTGACAAAGTGAGAGAGTGACATGGACATATATACACTACCAAACACAAAATAGATAGCTAGTGGGAAGCAGCCACATAGCACAAGGAGATCAGCTCGGTGGTTTGTGACCACCTAGAATGGTGGGATAGGGAGGGTGTGAGGGAGGGAGATGCAAGAGTGAAGAGATATGGGAACATATGTATATGTATAACTGATTCACTTTGTTATAAAGCAGAAATTAACACACCATTGTAAAGCAATTATGCTCCAATAAAACTGTTTAAGAAAAACAACAAATACAGTATACTAATGCATATATATGCAATCTAAAAAAATGGTTTGATGTACCTAGTGTAAGGGCAGTAATAAAGATGTAGACATAGAGAATGGACTTGAAAACACGGGGGCACAAGGTGGAAGATGGGGCAAAGTGAGGGTAGCATTGACATATATAGAATACCAAATGTAAAATAGTTAGCTAGTGGTAAGCAGCATCATAGCACAGGGAGGTCAGCTCAGTGCTCTGTGATGACCTAGAGGGGTGTGATAGGGAGGGTGGGAGGAAGGCTCAATAAGGAGGGCTTAAGGGGATATATGTACGCATATGGCTGATTCACCTTGTTGTACAACAGAAACTAACACACTATTGTGAAGAAAGTTTACTCTAATAAAGATGTATTTAAAAAGTTACCTTAAATATAAATGGATTAAATGTTCCAACCAAAAGATAGAGACTAGCTGCATGGATACAAAAACAAGAGCCATATATATACTGTCTACAAGAGACCAACTTCAGACCAAGAGACACATATGGATCGAAAGTGAGGGGATGGAAAAAGTTATTCGATGAAAATGGGAATGAAAAGAAAGCTGGAGTAGCAGTACTCATATCAGACAAGATAGAATAAAGACTATTACAAGAGACAAGGAAGACACTACATAATCATCAAAGGATCAATCAAAAAAAAGATATAACAATTGTGCATATATATGCACCCAACATAGTAGCACCTCAATACATAAGGCAAATGCTAACAGCCATAAAAGGGGAAACTGACAGTAACATAATAATAGTGGGGGACTTTAACACTCCACTTACACCAATGGACAGATCATCCAGAGAGAAAATAAATAAACACAAGCTTTAAAAAACACAATAGACCAAATAGACTTAATTGTTATTTATAGGACATTCCATCCAAAAGTGGCAGGATACAATTTCCTCGGAAGTGCTCATGAAACATTCTCCACGGTAGATCACATCATGGGTCAAAAAACAAGCCTTGGTAAATTTAATAAAATTGAAATCATGTCTAGAATCTTTTCAGACCACAACACTATGAGATTAGAAATCAATTACATGGAAAAAAACTGTAAAAAATACAAACACAAGGAAGCTAAACACCATGTTACTAAATAACAAAGAGATCACTGAAGAAATAAAAGAGGAAATTAAAAAATACCCAGAAAGAAATGACAAAGAAAACAACATGACCCAAAACCTTTTGGGATGCAGCAAAATCTGTTCTAAGAGAGACAACTATAACAGTACAATCTTACCTCAAGAAACAAGAAAAATCTCAAATAAACAACCTGACTTTACACCTAAAGAAATTAGAGAAAGAAGAAAAAAAACCACAGTTAGTAGAAGGAAATTAATCATAAAAATCAGAGCAGAAATAGATGAAATATAAGCAAAGAAAACAATAGCAAAGATCAATAAAACTAAAAGCTGGTTCTTTGAGACGATAAACCGAATTGATAAACAGGCAGATTAATAAAGAAAAAAGGGAGAGGACTCATATCAATAAAATTAGAAATGAAAAAGGAGAGTAACATTAGACACTGCAGAAATACAAAGAATCATAAAGGACTGCTACAAGCAACTATATGCCAATAAAATGGACAACCTGGAAGAAATGGACAAATTCTTAGAAAGGTACAACCTTCCAAGAGAGAACCAGGAAGGAATAGAAAATATGATCAGGGAGTTTAGGAAGATGGTGGAAGAGTAAGACGTGGAGATCACCTTCCTCTCCACAGATACATCAGAAATATGTCTACACGTGGAACTGCTCCTATAGAACACCCACTGAATGCTAGCAGAAAACCTCAGACTTGCCAAAAGTCAAGAAACTCCCCACATACCTGGGTATGGCAAAAGAAGAAAGAATAAACAGAGACAAAAGAAAAGGGGTGGGACCTGCACCAGTGGGAGGGAGGTGTGAAGGAGGAAAGGTTTCCGCACACCAGGAAGCCCCTTCACAGGCGGAGACTGTGGGTGGCGGAGCGGGGAAGCGTCAGAGCCATGGAGGAGAGCACGGCAACAGGGGTGCGGAGAGCAAAGTGGAGAGATTCCCACACAGATGATGGGTGCCGACCGGCATTCACAAGCCCGAGAAGCTTGTCTGCTCACCCGCCGGGGTGGGCGGAGGCTGGGAGCTGAGGCTCGGGCTTCGGTCGGTTCGCAGGGAGAGGACTGGGGTTGGCGGCGAGAACACAGCCTGAAGGGGTTAGTGCACCATGGATAGCCGGGAGGGAGTGCAGGAAAAGTCTGGACCTGCCAAAGAGGCAAGATACTTTTTCTTCCCTATTTGTTTCCTGGTGTGTGAGGAGAGGGGATTAAGAGCGCTGTTTAAAGGAGCTCCAGAGATGGGCACGAGCCGCGGCCAACAGCGCAGACCCCAGAGACGGGCATGAGACGTTAAGCCTGCTGCTGCTGCCACCAAGAAGCCTGTGTGTGAGCACAGGTCACTATCCACACCTCCCCTCCCAGTAGCCTGTGCAGCCCGCCACTGCCAGGGTCCTGTGACCCAGGAACAACTTGCCAAGGAGAACGCACGGCGCGCATCAGGCTGGTGCAATGTTATGTGGACTCAGCCGATGAAAGCTCACCCTGCATCCGTACTACTCCCACCCCCAAGGCCTTAGTGAGCCAGAGACCCAGAATCAGCTGCTACTTTAACCCCATCCTCTCTGAGAGAAGAACAGACGCCCTCAGGCGACCTACATGCAGAGGCGGGTCCAAATCCAAAGCTGAGTGCCGGGAGATGTGCGAAAAAGGAGAGAAAGGGAAATTTCTCCAGCAGCCTCAGGAGCAGCGGAATTGATCTCCACAATCAACTTGATGTACCCTGCATCTCTGGAATACCTGAATACACAACGAATCATCCCAAGTTGAGGAGGTGGACGTTGAGAGCAAGATATATTATTTTTTCCCCTTTTCCTCATTTGTGAGTGTGTATGTGTATGCTTCTGTGTGAGATTTTGTCTGAAAAGCTTTGATTTCACTATTTGTCCTAGGGTTCTGTTCATCCTTTTGCATTTGTTTGTTTTTCTTTACTTTAAAAAATTGTTTTTTCTTAATAATTAATTTTTATTTCTATTTTAATAACTTTATTTTATTTTATCCTCTTTCTTTCTTTCTTTCTATTTTTTATCCAATTTATTCTGAGCCATGTGGAAGAAAGACTCTTGGTGCTACAGGCAGGAGTCAGTGCTGTGCCTCTGAGGTGGAATAGCCAACTTTAGGACACTGGTCCACAAGTGACCTCCAAGCTCCATGTAATAACAAATTGCGAAAATATCCCAGAGATCTCCATTTCAACCCAAGACCCAGCTTCACTCAACGACCAGCAAGATACAGTGCTGCACACCCTGTGCTAAACAACTAGCAGGAAGGAACACAACCCCAACCATTAGCAGAGAGGTTGCCTAAAATCATAACAAGGCCACAGACACCCCAAAACACCCCACCAGACGTGGACCGGCCCACCAGAAAGAAAAGATCCATCCTCATCCACCAGAACACAATCACTATTCTCCTCCACCAGGAAGCCTACACAACCCACTGAAACAACGTTAGCCACTGGGGACAGACCCCCCAAACAACGGGAACTACAAACCTGCAGGCTGCAAAAAGGAGAACCCAAACACAGTAAGATAAACAAAATAAGAAGACAGAAAAACACACAGCAGATGAAGGAGCAAGATAAAAACCCACCAGACCTAACAAATGAAGAGGAAATAGGCAGTCTACCAGAAAAAGAATTCAGAATAATGATAGTAAAGAGGGTCCAAAATCTTGGAAATAGAATACACAAAATGAAAGAAACAATTAACAAGGAACTAGAAGAAGTAAAGAGGAAACAAGCAATGATGAACAACACAATAAATAAAATTAAAAATTCTTTAGAACAGACCAATAGCAGAATAACTGAGGCAGAAAAAGGATAAGTGACCTGGAATATAAAATAGTGGAAAAAACTACTGCAGAGCAGAGTAAAGAAAAAAGAATGAAAAGAACTGAGGACAGTCTCAGAGACCTCTGGGACAACATTAAATGCACCAACATTCGAATTATAGGGGTCCCAGAAGAAGAAGAGCAGAAGAAAGGGAGTGATAAAATATTTGAAGAGATTATCATTGAAAACATCCCTAATATGGGAAAGGAAATAGTTAATCAAATCCAGGGAGCACAGAGAGTCCCATACAGGATAAATCCAAGGAGAAACATGCCAAGACACATATTAATCAAACTATCAAAAATTAAATACAAAGAAAACATATTAAAGGCAGCAAGGGAAAAACAACAAAAACACACAAGGGAATCCCCATAAGGTTAACAGCTGATCTTTTAGCAGAAACTCTGCAAGCCAGAAGGGAGTGGCAGGATATATTTAAAGTGATGAAGGAGAAAAAGCTACAACCAAGATTACTCTTCCCAGCAAGGGTCTCATTCAGACGTGATGGAGAAATTAAAACCTTTACAGAAAAGGAAAACCTGGGAGAGTTCAGCACAAACAAAGCAGCTTTACAACAAATGCTAAAGGAAATTCTCTAGGTAAGAAACACAAGAGTAGGAAAAGACCTACAATGACAAACACAATACAATTAAGAAAATGGTAATAGGAACATACATATAGATAATTACCTTAAATGTAAATGGATTAGATGCTCCCACCAAAAACACAGACTGGCTTAATGGATACAAAAACAAGACCCATATATATGCTGTCTACAAGAGACCCATTCTAGACCTAGGGACACATACAGACTGAAAGTGAAAGGATGGAAAAAGATATTCCATGCAAATGGAAATCAAAAGAAAGCTGGAGTAGCAATTCTCATATGAGACAAAATAGACTTTAAAATAAAGACTATTACAAGAGACAAAGCGATCCATGAAGAAGATATAACAATTGTAAATATTTATGCACCCAACATAGGAGCACCTCAATACATAAGGCAAATACTAACAGCCATAAAAGGGGAAATCGACAGTAACACAATCATAGTAGGGGACTTTAACACCCCACTTTCACCAATGGACAGATCATCCAAAATGAAAATAAATAAGGAAACACAAGCTTTAAATGATACATTACACAAGATGGACTTAATGGATATTTATAGGACATTCCATCCAAAAACAACAGAATACACATTTTTCTCAAGTGCTCATGGAACATTTTCCAATATACATCATATCTTGTGTCACAAATCAAGCCATGGTCAATTTAAGAAAATTGAAATCGTATCATGTATCTTTACTGACCACAGCACTATGAGACTAGATGTCAATTACAGGAAAAGATCTGTAAAAAATACAAACACATGGAGGCTAAAAAATACACTACTAAATAACGAAGTGATCACTGAAGACTTCAAAGAGGAAATCAAAAAATGCTTAGAAACAAATGACAATGGAGACACGATGACCCAAAACCTATGGGATGTAGCTAAAGTAGTCTGAGAGGGAAGTTTATAGCAATACAATCCTACATTAAGAACAGGAAACAACTCGAATAAACAACCTCACCTTGCACCTAAATCAATTAGAGAAAGAAGAACAAAAAATCCCCAAATTTAGCAGAAGGAAAGAAATCATAAACATCACAGCAGAAATAAATGAAAAAGAAATGAAGGAAACGATAGCAAAGATCAATAAAACTAAAAGCTGGTTCTTTGAGAAGATAAACAAAATTGATAAAC
>NC_041234.1:36799220-36814950 GCF_002837175.3 Physeter macrocephalus | reverse complement strand
TTTGAAATTGAAACTGTGATTAAAACTCTTCCAACAAACAAAACCCCAGGACCAGATGGCTTCACAGGCAAATTCTATCAAACATTTAGAGAAGAGCTAACACCTACCATTCTCAAACTCTTCCAAGAGATAGCAAGGGGAGGAACACTCCCATACTCATTCTATGAGGCCACCATAACCCTGATACCAAAACCAGACAAAGACATCCAAAGAAAGTAAACTACAGTCCAATATCACTGATGAACATAGATGCAAAAATCCTCAACAAAATATTTGGAAACAGAATCCAATAGCACATTAAAAGGATCATACACCATGATCAACTGGGGTTTATTCCAGGAATGCAAGGTTCTTCAATATACACAAATCAATAAACGTGATATACCATATTAACAAATTGAAGGAGAAAAATAATATGATCCTCTCAATAGATGCAGAGAAAGCTTTTGTCAAAATTCAACACCCATTTATGATAAAATCCCTGCAGAATGTAGGCATAGAGGGATCTTTCCTCAACATAATAAAGGCCATATGACAAACCCTCAGCGAACATCATCCTCAATGGTGAAAAACTGAAACCATTTCCACAAAGATCAGGAGCAAGACAATGTTGCCCACTCTCACCATTATTATTAAACATAGTTTTGGAAATTTTAGCCACAGCAATCAGAGTAGAAAAAGAAATAAAAGGAATTCAAATCAGAAAAGAGAAGTAAAGTTGTCACTGTTTGCAGAAGACATGGTACTATACATAGAGAATCCTAAAAATTCTACCAGAAAACTACTAGAGCTAATCAATGAATTTGGTAAAGTAGCAGGATACAAAATTAATGCACCGAAATCTCTGGCATTCTTATACCGTAAAGATGAAAAATCTGAAAGTGAATTTAAGAACCCACTCCCATTTACCATTGCAGCAAAAAGAATAAAATATCTAGGAATGAAGCTCCCTAAGGAGACAAAAGACCTGTATGCCGAAAATTATAAGACACTGATGAAAGAAATTAAAGTTGATACAAACAGATGGAGAGGTATAGAATATTCTTGTATTGGAAGAATCAACATTGTGAAAATGACTCTACTCCCCAAAGCAATCTACAGATTCAATGCAATCCCTATCAAACTACCACTGGCATTTCTCACAGAACTAAAACAAAAAATTTCAAAATTTGTATGGAAACACAAAAGACCCCAAATAGCCAAAGCAATCTTGAGAACGAAAAATGCAGCAGGAGGAATCAGGCTCCCTGACTTTAGATTATACTACAAAGCTACAGTAATGAAGACAGTATGGTACTGGCACAAAACCAGAAATATACATCAATGGAAAAGGACAGAAAGCCCAGAGATAAACCCACGCACATATAGTCACCTTTTCTTTGATAAAGGAGGCAAGAATATACAGTGGAGAAAAGACAGCCTCTTCAAAAATTGGTGCTGGGAAAACTAGAAAGGTACATGTAAAAGTATGAAATTAGAACACTCCCTAACACCATACACAAAAATACACTGAAAATGGGTTAAAGACCTAAATGTAAGTGCAGACACTATCAAACTCTTAGAGGAAAACATAGGCAGAACACTCTATGACATAAATCACCAAGATCTTTGGTGACTCACCTCCTAGATAAATGAAAATAAAAACAAAACAGGATACAAAATTAATGCACCGAAATCTCTGGCATTCTTATACCGTAAAGATGAAAAATCTGAAAGTGAATTTAAGAACCCACTCCCATTTACCATTGCAGCAAAAAGAATAAAATATCTAGGAATGAAGCTCCCTAAGGAGACAAAAGACCTGTATGCCGAAAATTATAAGACACTGATGAAAAGATCTTTGGTGACTCACCTCCTAGATAAATGAAAATAAAAACAAAAATAAACTAATGGGACCTAATGAAACTTAAAAGCTTTTGCACAGCAAAGGAAACCATAAACAAGACCAAAAGACAACCCTCAGAATGGGTGAAAATATTTGCAAATGAAGCAACTGACAAAGGAATAATCTCCAAAATTTACAAGCAGCTCATGCAGCTCAATAAAAGAAAAACAAACAGCTCATTGAAAAATCGGCAGAAGACCTAAATGGACATTTCTCCAAAGAAGATATACAGATTGTGAACAAACGCCTGAAAGAATGCTCAACATCATTAATTATTAGAGAAATGCAAATCAAAACTACAATGAGATAGCATCTCACACCTGTCAGAATGGCAAAAATAAAAAAGCCTAGAAACAATAAATGCTGGAGAGGGTGTTGAGAAAAGGAAACACTTTTGCACTGTTGGTGGGATTGTAAATTGATACAGGCACTATGGAGAACAATATGGAGGTTCCTTAAGAAACTACAAATAGAAGTACCATTGTACCCAGCAATCCCACTACTGGGCGTATACCCTGAGAAAACCATAATTGAGAAAGCGTCATGTACCAAAATGTTCATTGCAGCTTTATTTACAATAGCCAGGACATGGAAGCAACCTAAGTGTCCATCAACAGATGACTGGATAAAGAAGATGTGGCACATATATACAATGGAATATTACTCAGTCACAAAAGGAAACAAAATTGAATTATTTTTAGTGATGTGGGTGGACTTAGAGTCTGTCTTACAGAGTGAAGTAAGTCAGAAACAGGAAAATAAATACCGTACACTAACACATATATATGGAACCTAAGAAAAAGAAAAAAAAGGTCATGAATACCTAGGAGTAAGACGGGAATAAAGACACAGACCTAGTAGAGCATGGACTTGAGGATATGGGAAGGGGGAAGGGTATGCTATGACAAAGTGAGAGAGTGGCATGGACATATATACACTACGAAACGTAAAATAGATAGCTAGTGTGAAGCAGCTGCATAGCACAGGGAGATCAGGTAGGTGGTTTGTGACCACCTAGAGGGGTGGGATATGGAGGGTGGGAGGCTGGGAGACGCAAGAGGGAAGAGATATGTGGACATATGTATATGTGAAACTGATTCACTTTGTTATAAAGCAGAAACTAACACACCTTTGTAAAGCAATTATACTCCAATAAAGATGTTAAATACATATACTCCAATAAAGATGTTAAATAAATATCTTTTACAGACAAGGAAAAAAAGTAAAACTCTGATTAAAAATCTTCTTGCAAAGAAAAGTCCAGGAGCAGATGGCTACACATGTGAATTCTATCACACATTTAGAGAAGAGCTAAAACCTATCCTTCGCAAAATCTTCCAAAAAATTGCAAAGGGTGGAAAACTCCCAAACTCATTATACAAGGGCACCATCACCCTGGTACCAAACCCAAATGAAGATATTACAAAAGAAGAAAATTAAAAGGCAATATCCCTGATGAACATAAATGCAAAAACACTCAACAAAATACTAGGAATCCGAATGCAACAACAGTTTGAAAGGATCATACAGCATGAGCAAGTGACATTTATCCCAGGGATGCAAGGATTCTTCAATATACCCAAATCAATCCATGTCATACACAGTATTAACTAACTGAAGAATAAGAACCATATTATCATCTCAATAGATGCAGAAAAAGCTTTGGACAATATTCAACACCCATTTATGAGAAAAACTCCAAGAAATTGGGCACAAATGGAACCTACCTCAGCATAAAATTGGCCACAAATGACCAACCACCAGAAAACAGTATTCTCAATGTTGAAAAACTGAATACATTTCCTCTAAGTTCAGGAACAAGACAAGGATATCCACTCTCACCACTTTTATTCAACATAAATTTGGAAGTCCTAGATTCAGCAATCAGAGAAAAAAAGAAATAAAAGGAATCCAAATTGGAAAAGAAGAAGTAAAACTGTCACTGTTTGCAGATGACATGGTAGTATACATAGAAAATCCTAAAGATGCTACCAGAAAACTGCTAGAGCTAATCAATGAATTTGGTAGAGTAGCCAGATACAAAATTAATGTACAGAAATCTCTTGCATTCCTATATACTAATGATGAAAATTCTGAAAGAGAAATTAAGGAAACACTCCCGTTTACCATTGCAACAAAAAGAATAAAATAACTAGGAGACAGAAGACCTGTATGGAGAAAACTATAAGACACTGATGAAAGAAGTTACAGATGATACAAACAGATGGAGAGATATACCATGTTCTTGTATTGGAAGAATCAACGTTGTGAAAATGACTATAATACCGAAAGCAATCTACACGTTCAATGTAATGCTTATCAAACTACCAATGGCATTTTTCAGAGACTAGAACAAAAAATTTCACAATTTGTATGGAAAAACAAAAGACCATGAATAGCTGAAGCAATCTCGAGAAAGAAAAAAAGAGTTGGAAGAATCATGCTCTCTGTCTTCAGACTATACAACAATGCTACAGTAATGAAGATTGTATGGTACTGACAGAAAACAGAAATATAGATCAATGGAACTGGATAGAAAGCGCAGAGATAATCCCACGCCCCCATGGTCACCTAATCTGTGGCAAAGTATGCAAGAATATACAATAGGGAAAAGAGAACCTCTTCAATAAATGGTGATGGACAAACTGGACAGCCACATGTAAAAGAATGAAATTAGAACACTCCCTAACACCATACAGAACAATATACTCAAAATGTATTAAAGACCTAAATGTAAAGCCAGACACTAAAAAACTCTTAGAGGAAAACGTAAACAGAACACTCTTTGACATAAATTGTAGCAACATCTTTTTTGACCCACCTCCTTACGTAATGAAAATAAAAACGAAAATGAACAAATGGGACCTATTTAAATTTAATAGCTTTTGCACATCAAAGGAAACCATAAACAAGATGAAAAGACAGCCCTCATCATGGGAGTAAATGTTTGCAAATGAAGCAACTGACAAAGGATTAATTCAAAAATATACACACAGATCATGCAGCTCAATATCAAATATACAAAGAACCCAATCACAAAATGGGTGGAAGACCTAAATAGACATTTCTCCAAAGAAGACATACAGATGGCCAATAAAGACATGAGCAGATGCTCAACATCTCTAAGTGTTAGAGAAATGCAAATCAAAACTACAATGAAGTATCACCTCACACTGGTCAGAATGACCATTATCCAAAAATTCTAGAAACAATAAATGCTGGAGAGGGTGTGGAGAAACGGGAACCCTCTTACTATGTTGGTGGGAATGTAAATTGATACAGGCCCTATGGAAAACAGTATGGAGGTTCGTTAACAAACTAAAAATATAACTACCATATGACACAGCAATCCCACTACTGGGCATATACCCAGAAAAAAACCCATAATTTAAAAAGACGCATGCACCCCAATGTTCGTTGCTGCACCATTTACAGTAGCCAGGACATGGAAGCAACCTAACTGTCCATCAACAAAGGAATAGATAAGGAAGATGTGATACATATATACAATGGAATATCACTCAGGCACAGAAAGGAATGAAACGTACTCATTTGTAAAGATTTGGATGGACCTGGAGAGTGTCATACAGAGTAAAGTAAGTCAGAAGGAGAAAAACAAATATCGTATATTAACGCATATATGTGGAACCTAGAAAAATGGTATAGATGATCTTATGTGCAAACAGAAATAGAGACACAGATGTAGAGAACAAATGTATGGATTTGTTCACTGGTGAAAGGGGGACTGGTGGGAGAAATTGGGAGACTGGGATTGACACATATACACTATTGACACTATGTATAAAATAGACAACAAATAAGAACATACTGTATAACACAGGGAACTCTACTTAATCCACTGTTGTGACCTAAATGGGATGGAAATCCAAAAAGAGGTGTATGTGTATATATATATGGCTGATTCATTTTGCCTTATAGTAGAAACTAACACTACATTTTAAAACAAATATACTCCAATAAAGATCAATTTAAGAAATAAATAAATAAATAAAATCTAAAAAATCCTGAACTTCAATTGCAAAATAAATAAGGAGCAATTATAAACACTAATTATTGAACTGTAGTCCAAGACCAGAGCATGCCTAATAGCAAGGCTTATTATTTTAGTCAAGTCACTTCTCTTCTTGAACCTCAATTCCAAATCAAATAAAGCATAGGATAAAAATAACAAATTCATAGATTAGTAGTACTAAAAATCTGCACAAGAAAATAAATGATCAACTAAATAGAAAAGAAACCTACAGAATGACAGAGATGTTTGCAAATCATACATCTGATGAGGGTTAATATACAAAATATATAAAGAACTCATAAAACTCAATAGCAGAAATACAAATAATACAAGTAAAAATGTGCAAAGGACCTGATTTAACATTTTTACATAAAACATATTCAAATGTCCAACAGATACATTACTAATCATTAAGGAAATGCAAATTAAAACCATAAAGAGGGTGGAAGAAATCAAGATGGTGGAGTAGGAGGACACAGAACTCACCTCCTATCATGAACACATTAAAACTACCTCTACATGTGGAAAAATTCTCACTGAAAACAAACTGGAGACCAGCAGAAAGACTCTTGTAAAATTAATGCAGTAAGAAAAACCCACACAGAATCGAGTAGGAAGGGAAGGGAAGTGATCAGGTCGGAACTTGCCCTCCTAGGAGAGAACACAGAAGAGGAGAGGGATTAAATGGACTCAGAAATCCTCCCTGAGGAGCAAGTAGTTGAAGCCACGTATTAGGAACTCAGCTCTGTGGTCCAACACCGAGAAAATTAGTCCCCTTAGCTGGTTTGAAAACCAGTGGGAGTAAAAGAAGCCTGTAAGAAACGTAGATTCCACTTGTGAAGAGCATGTATACACTTGCTTACTCCCCAAACAAAGTGAAGGAAGAAGATTTAAACTGCCTGAAACTATGGAGAGTTTCCTATGACCACCCCAGCACATACCTTAACCTGAGCCAAGCATCTTCCCTGGCCCCACTTGCTCCATGGTGCAGCTCCACACTAGAGTGAGAGGTCTCACTGGAGAGCAGAGTTTGTAGTGGTGAGGAACAGAGCCAACTCAGACATGGCCCCTCTTATGAAAATGGATGGAAGACCATTGCTAGAGCTTGTGTAGACAGCCCATCAGAAGTCGTCTCGAACTCTGATGGATCAGGACCACCACTGCACAACCCATGCCGAGCACCCAGTCTGGACACTCTTAACTTACTCCAGCACTGCTCCACATTGGGATGAGGGTGCCAGTGTTTAGATGGAACAGGACAACTTGGATTCAAATCATGGGGATCCTGTTCCCAGCAACAAGGTACCTGACACCACTCTGAAAAGGGTGCTGTTGACCACTAAGCATAGGAGAAGCCTTAGCTCACACCTGGCTTTGGCTCTAGCCCCTCCATCACCGGCACCACCTCCTAACAAGGTGATAGCTGCCAGCACAACCCAGGGGAATATGTGACTTGAGCTCACATCAAATTCAGCACTCCCCCCACAGCCACAGGGCACACAAAGACTCTATATGGGTGCTCCCACACAAGGACACCCCTTCAAGACCAGGAGAGGTAACTTTTCCAGCTAACTACAAAGAGACAGAGACAATTAAGCAAAATGAGAAGACAGATACATTTATTTCAAATCAAAGAAAAAGAGAAAGTGCCTTAAATGCACTAATAAACAGAAATAAATAATTTACTAGATAAAGAGTCCAAAGCATTAGTAAGAAGAATGCTAACTTAATTAGGGAAAAGAAAAAATGAATACAGTGAGAATTATAAAAAGGAAGTATAAAATATAAAAAAAAAACCATTCAGAAATGAAGAATAAATTAACTGAAATGAAAAACACATTAAATGAATAAACAAAACACTAGGTGATACAAAAGAATGAATAAGTGACTTAGAAGATAGAGTAATGGTTACCCAATCAAAACAGCAAAAAAAAAATTACAAAAATGAGCACAGTTCAGAGTACCTCTGAGACAACATCAAACATACTAACATTTGTATTATATGGGTCCCAGAAGAAGAGAGAGATAAAGGGGTTTAAAATGTATTTAATGAAATTATGGCTTAAAACTTCCTAGAGCTGACCATGTTCTTGGATTGGAAGAATCAATATTGTGAAGATGACTATATTACCCAAAGCAATCTACAGATTAAATGTAATCCCTAAGAAATTACCAATGGCATTTTTCACAGAATTAGAACAAAAATTTTCACAATTTGTATAGAAACACAAAAGACCATGAATAGCTGAAGCAATCTTGAGAAAGAAAAATGGAGCTGGAAGAATCAGGCTCCCTGACTTCAGATTATACTACAAAGCTACAGTCATCAAAACAGTATGGTACTGGCACAAAAACAGAAATATAGCTCAATGGAAGATGATAGAAAGCCACAGATAAACCCATGCACCTACAGTCACTTAATCTATGACAAAGGAGGCAAGAATATACAAAGGAGAAAAGACAATCTCGTCAATAAGTGGTGCTGGGAAAACTAGACAGCTACATGGAAAAGAATGAAATTAGAAGACTCCCTAGCACTACACACAAAAGTAAACTAAAAATTTATTAAAGACCTAAATGTAAACCCAGATACTATAGTACTCTTAGAGGAAAACATAGGCAAAATACTCTCTGACATAAATCGCAACAAGATCTTTTTCGATCCAGCTCCTAGAGTAGTGAAAATAAAAACAAAATAAAGAAATGAGTCCTAATTAAACTTAAAAGCTTTTGCACAGCAAAGGAAATGATAAACAAAATGAAAAGACAACCCTCAGAATGGGAGAAAATATTTGCAAATGAAGCAACTGACAAGGGATTATTCTCAAAAATATACAAACAACACATGCAGCTCAATATCAAAAAAAACAAAAAACCCAATCAAAAAATGGGTGGAAGATTTAAATCGAGACTTCTCCAAAAAAATCATACAGATGGTTATAAAGCACATGAAAAGATGCTCAACGTCACTTATTATTAGATAAATGCAAATCAAAACTACTCAGAATGGTCATTATCAAAAAACTACAAACAATAAGTGCTGGAGAAGATGTAGAGGAAAGGGAACCCTCTTACACCATTGGTGGAAAAGTAAATTGGTGAAACTACTATGGAGAACAGTATGGAGGTTCCTTAAGAAACTAAAAATATAGCTACCATATGATCCAGAAATCCCACTCCTGGCCATATATCTGGAGAAAAACATGGTTTGAAAGGATACATGCAACCCAGTGTTCATTGCAGCACTACTTACAATAGCTGAGATATGGAAGCTGCCTAAATGTCCATCAACAGAGGAATGGATAAGGGAGATGTGGAACATATATACAATGGAATATTACTCAGCCATAAAAAAGAATGAAATAATGTTATTTGCAGCAACATGGATGGACCTGATGATTGTCATACTGAGTGAAGTAAGTCAGATAGAGAAAGACAAATATCATATTATATCATGTATATGTGGAATCTAAAAAAAAAAAGCATACAAATGAACTTATATACAAAACAGAAATAGAGTTACAGATGTAGAAAATAAACTTATTGTTAGCAGAGGGGTAAAGGGGAGAGGGTTAAATTGGAAGATTGGAATTGACGTATACACACTATTATATATAAAACAGATAGCTAATAAGGACTTACTGTATAGTATAGGAAACTCTACTCAATACTCTCTAATGGCCTATATGGGAAAATAATCTATAAAAGAGTGGATATACAGATATGTATAACAAATTCACTTTGTTGTACAACTGAAACTAACACAACATTGTAAATTAACTATACTCCAATAAAAGTTAAAACAAAACAAAACAAAACTTCCTAGACCTGAAGAAGAAAACAGTACAGGAAGCTCAGAGATTCCCAAACAAGATAAACCCAGAGAGACCCGCACCAAGACATTATAATTAAAATGGCAAGGGGCTTCCCTGGTGGCGCAGTGGTTGCGCGTCCGCCTGCCGATGCAGTGGAACCGGGTTCGCGCCCCGGTCTGGGAGGATCCCACATGCCGTGGAGCGGCTGGGCCCGTGAGCCATGGCCGCTGAGCCTGCGCGTCCGGAGCCTGTGCTCCACGACGGGAGAGGCCACAACAGAGGGAGGCCCTCATACCACAAAAAAAAAATAAATAAATAAAATAAAATAAAATGGCAAAAGTTAATGTTAAAGGGGGTATTCTAAAGGCAGCAAGAGAAAAACAAAGAGTCACACATAAGCGAACCTTCATAACTCTGTCAGTTGATTTTTCTACAGAAATGTTGCAAGCCAGAAGGGAGAGCATGATATATTTTAAGTGCTGAAAGGGAAAGTCCTGCAACATAGGAAACTCTACCCAGCATGATTTTCATTCAGAATTGAAAGAGAGATAAAGAACTTCTCAGGCAAGCAATAGCTAAAATAATTTAAAAGAAATTTAAAATAAATCTTAGAGTCTTCTCTAAGTGGAAAAGAAAGGGCTACGGCAAGAAGTAAGAATCTATTAAAAAGGAAAAATCACACTAGTAAAGGCAAATATATAGTGAATGCAGTAGATCAACCATTAAAATAAGCTAGAACAAAAATTAAAAAACAAAAAATTATAAAATCAACTATAACTGCAATAAAGAGTAAAGGGGTAAACATGAAGATGTAAAATAAAACATCAAAAGCACAAAACAAGGGGAAAGAGGAGTAAAAAAATGTACAACTTTTGGAATGTATTTAAACATAAATGACTATCAGCTTAAAACTAGTAGATACACATACAGGTCAAAATACATGAACCCCATGGTAACCACATATCAAAAACTTACAATAGATACACAAAGACTTGAGAGAATGGAACAGAAGCATACCACTAAAGAAAATCATCAAACCACAGGGGAGGAAACTAAAAGAAGAGTAAAAGGACAAAGAAGAATGATAAAAGCAACATGAAAACAAGTAACAAAAATGCAACAAGTACATACGTATCAACAATCATGGAAATGTCTATGGATTAAATGCTCCAAACGAATGATTTAGGATGGTTGATTGGATTAAAGAACATCATCCATTTATATGCTGTTTACAAGAGATTCACTTCAGAGCTAAAGACACACACAGACTGAAAGTGAGGGGATGAAGAAAGATATTTCATGCAAATAGAAATGACAGAAAAGTAGGTGTAATGATGCTCATATGAGATGAAACAGACTTTAAAACAAAGTCTATAACAAAAGACAAAGTGGACATTATATAATAATAAAGCGTTCAGTACAAGAAGAGGATATAATGCTCATTAACATACATGCACCTGATATGGGAGCACCTAAGTATATAAAGCATATATTAAAAGACATAAAGGAAGTAGTTAACAATAATGCAAAAATAGCAGGGGACTTTAACAACCCACTTATATCAATGGACAAATTATTCAGAGAGAAAATCAATAAGGAAACAGTAGTCTTAAAGGACACATTAATTAGTAGGACTTAATAGGTAACTATAGGATATTCCATACAAAAACAGCAGAATATACATTCTTTCCAGATGCACGTGGAATGTTCTCCAGGATAGATCACATGCTAGGCCATGAAACAAGTCTCAACAAATTTAAGAGGACAGAAATTATGTTAAGCATTTTTTTTTCTGGCCACAACATTATGAAAGTAGAAATCAATTATGGAAAGAAATTTGGGAAAAACAGACACATGTGGAGACTCAACAACATGCTACTAAAAATGTCAATGGGCTAATGAAGAAATCATAGAGTTATATCAAAAAATACCTTGAGACAAATGAAAATAAAAACTAAACTTTACAAAATCTATGGGACACAGGAAAAGCAGTTATGAGAGGGAAGTTTATAACAATAAAACTTACTCAGGGAACAAAAATCTCAAATAAACAACCTCAACTACCATCAAATGAATTAAAAAAGAAAAATAAACCAAGCCCAAATTCAGCAGAAGAAAGAAAAATAATAAAGGTCAGAGAGGAATTAAACAAAACCCCTCAAAGATCAATAGAACAAAGAGGTGGGTTTTTTGAAAGCATAAACAAAATTTATAAGTCTTTAGCCCGTCTCATGAAGAAGAAAAGAGTGAGAACTCAAATAAACAAAATAAGAAATGAAAGAGTTTGATTAGGTCCCATTTGTTTATTTTTGTTTTTATTTCCATTACTCTAGGAGATGGATCCAAAAAGATATTGCTGCAATTTATGTCAAAGAGTGTTCTGCCTATGTTTTCCTCTAGGAGTTGCATAGTATCTGGTCTTACACTTTGGTCCTTAATCCATTTTGAATTTATTTTTGTATATGGTGTTAGAGAATGTGTATATACACAATGGAATATTACTTAGCCATAAAAAGAATGAAATAATGCCATTTGCAGCCACATGGATGGACCTAACGATTATCCTACTAAGTGAAGTAAGCCAGACAAAGACAAATATTATATAATATTGCTTTTATGTGGACTCTAAAATAGGATACAAATGAACTTATTTACAAAGCAGAAAGAGACTCACAGACCTAGAAAACAAACTTATGGTTAATAAAGGGGAGGGGAGGAGAGGGATAAATTAGGAGTTTGGGATTAAAATATACACACTACTATATATAAAATAGGTAATGAACAAGGACCTACTGTATAGCACAGGAAATTATACTCAAAAGCTTGTAATAATCTATAATGGAAGATAATGTAAAATATATATATATATATACACACACATATATATACATATATATGAATCACTTTACTGTACACTTGAAACTAACACAACATTGTAAATCAACTATATCTGAATAAAAATTTAAAAAATACTCTGAATACATATAGAGTTCAGAAATCAGAAATAAATTTGCTTTAGAGGTGAAGAAAAAAAAAAGAAATGAAAGAAGAGAAATAACAACCGATTCCACAGAGATACAAAAAATCATGAGAATACCATGAAGAGTTATATGCCAAAATCAGCAGAAATGGGAAAATTTATACAAACATGCAAAGATGCAACACTGAATCAGGAAGAAATAGATGATCTGAACAGAATGATCACTAGTATTGAAATTAAATTTTTAATAAAATATTTACAGCAATCAAAAGACCAGGACTAGACAGCTTCAGAGAGGAAGCATACCAAACATATAAAGAAGAGCTATTATCTATACTCTGAAGTCATTCCAAAAAATTAAATAAGATGGAATACTCCCAAGTTCACTCCATGAGGCCACCGTTACCCTAATACCAAAACCAGACAAAGACATGACAAGAAAAGAAAATTAAAGGCCGATACCTTTGATGAATATAGATGCAAAATTCCTCAATAAAGTAATAACAAGCTGAATCAAACAATATATAGAAAGGATCACACACCATGATCAAGTGGGATTTATTCCAGGGTTGCAAGGGGTATTCAATATTTGCAAGTCTACCAGTGTGATACACCACATTAACAAAAAGAAGGATGAAAATCACATAATCCTCTCAATAGATGGAGGAAAAATATTTGATAAATTCAACATCCATGAATGATGAAAACTGTCATCAAAGTTGGCATATAGGGAACATATATCAACATAATAAAGGGTATTTATGACAAATCACAGATAATATCATACTCAAAGGTGAAAAGCTGCAAGCCTTTCCTCTAAGTTCAGGAACAAGACAAGGACTCCCAATTTCACCACTTCTGTTTAGCATAGTATTGGATGTCCTAGCCACAGTAAGCAGACAAGAAAATGAAATAAAAGACATCCAAATTCAAAGGGAAGAAGTTAAACAGTCACTACTTGGAGATGACATACTTTATATGGAAAACACTAAAGTCTCCAACTAAAATCTATTGGAACTAATAAATGAATTCAGTAAAGTTCCAGAACATAAATAAATATACAAATATCTGTTGCTTTCCTATATGCTAAATAATGACCTATCAGAAAGAGAAAGAACATAATTTCATTTAAAATCACATCAAAAGGAGAGGAGAGAAGATGGCAGAAGAGTAAGACGCGATCAATTTCCTCCTCACAGATACATCAGAAATACATCTACACGTGGAACTGCTCCTATAGAACACCCACTGAACACTGGCAGAAGAACTCAGACCTCCCAAAAGGCAAGAAACACCCCACGTACCTGGGTAGGGCTAAATAAAAAAGAATAAACAGAGACAATAGAATAGGGAAGGGACCTGCACCAGTGGGAGGGAGCTGTGAAGGAGGAAAGGTTCCCATACACTAGAAAACCCTTCATGGGCGGAGACTGCGGGTGGCAGAGGGGGGAAGCTTCAGAGCCACAGAGGAGAGTGCAGCAACAGGGTGCAGAGGTCAAAGTGGAGAGATTCCCGCACAGAGGATCAGTGCCAACCATCACTCACCAGCCTGAGAGACTTGTCTTCTCACCCGCCAGGAAGGGCGGGGGCTGGGAGCTGAGGTTCGGGCTTCGGATTCGGTCAGATCCCAGGGAGAGGTCTGGGGTTGGCAGCATGAAAACAGCCTGAAGGGGTTAGTGCACCAAGGCTAGCTGGGAAGGAGTCCGGGAGAAGCCTGGAGCTATCGAAGAGGCAAGAGACATTTTCTTCCCTCTTTGCTTCCTGGGGCGTGAGGAGAGGGGATTAAGCACACCGCTTAAAGGAGCTCCAGAGATGGGTGTGGAGCTGACGAAGAGACAGGAGACTTATTCTTGCCTCTTTGTTTCCTGATGCGCGAGGAGAGGGGTTTAAGCGCACCGCTTGAAAGAGCTCCAGAAACGGGCATGGAGCTGCCGAAGAGACAAGAGACTTTTTCATGGCTCTTTGTTTCCTGGTGCGAGAGGAGAGGGGATTAGGCACATCACGTAAAGGAGCTCCAGAAACAGGCGGGAGCCGCGGTTGTTAGCGCGGACACCAGAGACGGGTGTGGGACGCTAGGGCTGCTGCTGCCGCCATCAAGAGGCCTGTGTGTGAGCACAGCTCACTCTCCACACCTCCCCTCTCAGGAGCCTGTGCAGCCTGCCACTGCCAGGGTCCCGGGATACAGGGACAGCTTCCCTGGGAGAATGCACGGCACACCTCCAGCTGGTCCAACATCACACTGGCCTCTGCCGCCACAGGCTCGCCCCAAATCCGTGCCCCTCCCTCCCCCTGGCCTGAGCCAGAGCCCCTGATCAGCTGCTCCTTTAACCCCGTCCTGTCTGAGCGAAGGGCAAACACGCTCGGAAGACCTACGCGCAGAGGCGGGGCCAAGTCAAAAGCTGAATACCAGGAGCTGTGCGAACAAAGAGGAGAGCGGGAGGTCTCTCCCAGCAGCCTCAGAAGCAGCGGATTAAATCTCCACAATCAACTTGAAGTGTCCTGCATCTGTGGAATACCTGAATAGACAGCGATTCATCCCAATTTGAGGAGGTGGACTTTGGAAGCAAGATACATCATTATTTTCCCCTTTTTCTCTTTTTGTGAGTGTGTATGTGTGTGCTGCTGTGTGAGATTTTGTCTGTATAGCTTTTCTTTCACCATTTGTCCTAGGGTTCTGACCGACCCATCCTTTTTATTTTCCTTTTTTAATAAAATTTTTTTCTTAATAATTATTTTTTATTTAATAACTTTATTTTATCCTACTTTATTTTATCTTCTTCCTTCCTTTCTTCACTCCTTTCTTCCTTCCTTTCCTTCTTCCATCCTTCCTCCCTTCCTTCCTCCCTGCCTTCCTTCCTTCCTCCATTCCTTCCTTCCTTTCTTCCTCTCTTCCTTCCTTCCTTCCTTCCTCCCTTCCTTCCTCTCTTCTTTCTGCCCTTTCTTCCTCTCTTCCTTCCGTCCTTCCTTTCTTCTTTCCTTTCTTCCTCCCTTCCTTCCTCCATTTCCTCCCCTCTTCC
>NC_041234.1:36797696-36798680 GCF_002837175.3 Physeter macrocephalus | reverse complement strand
TTACGGAGTTCTGGTGTTTTTCTTCACTCCTTTCTTCCTTCCTTTCCTTCTTCCATCCTTCCTCCCTTCCTTCCTCCCTGCCTTCCTTCCTTCCTCCATTCCTTCCTTCCTTTCTTCCTCTCTTCCTTCCTTCCTTCCTTCCTCCCTTCCTTCCTCTCTTCTTTCTGCCCTTTCTTCCTCTCTTCCTTCCGTCCTTCCTTTCTTCTTTCCTTTCTTCCTCCCTTCCTTCCTCCATTTCCTCCTCTCTTCCTTCCTTCCTTCCTTCCTACCTTTTTTCCTTCATCTCTTCCTTCTTTCCTTCCTTCCTTCCTCCCTCCCTCCTTCCTTTCTTCCTTCTTTTCTTTCTTTCCTTTCTATTTTTTCTCCCTTTTATTGTGAGCCGGATGGATTAAAGGCTCTTGGCGCTCCAGCAAGGTGTCAGGGCTGGGTCTCTGATGTGGGAGAACCAACTTCAGGACACTGGTCCACAAGAGACCTCCCAACTCCATGCAATATCAAACGGTGAAAATCTCCCAGAGATCTCCATCTCAACACAAAGACCCAGCTTCACTCAACGAACAGCAACGTACAGGGCTGGACACCCTATGCCCAACAAATATCAAAACAGGACCACAGCACCATCAATTAGCAGAGAGCCTGCCTAAAATCATAATAAGGCTACTGACATCCCAAAACACACCACCAGACGTGGACCTGCCCACCAGAAAGACAAGATCCAGCCTCATCCACCACAACATAGGCACTAGTCCCCCCAACCAGGAAACCTACTCAAACCACTGAACGAACCTTAGCCACTGGGAAAAACACCAAAAACAACGGGAACTACGAACCTGAAGTCTGCAAAAAGGAGACCCTAAACACAGTAAGCAAAATGAAAAGAAAGAAAAACACACAGCAGATGAAGGAGCAAGGTAAAAACCCAGTAGAACTAACAAATGAAGAGGAAACAGGCAGTCTACCTGAAAAAGAATTCAGAATAATGAT
>NC_041234.1:36796119-36797160 GCF_002837175.3 Physeter macrocephalus | reverse complement strand
ATATACAAGGGAATCCCCATAAGGTTAACATCTGATCTTTCCGCAGAAACTCTGCAAGCCAGAAGGGAGTGGAAGGACATATTTAAAGTGATGAAGGAGAAAAAACTAAAACCAAGATTCCTCTACCCAGCAAGGATCTCATGCAGATTTGATGGAGAAATTAAAACCTTTACAGGCAAGCAAAAGCTGAGAGAGTTCAGCACCACCAAACCAGCTTTACAACAAATGCTAAAGGAACTTCTCTAGGCAAGAAACACAAGAGAAGGAAAAGACCTACAAGAACAAACCCGAAACAATTAAGTAAATGGTAATAGGAACATACATATCGATAATTACCTTAAATGTAAATGGATTAAATGCTCCCACCAAAAGACACAGACTGGACTTAAATGATATTTATAGGACATTCCATCCAAAAACAACAGAATACACGTTTTTCTCAAGTGCCCATGGAACATTCTGCAGAATAGATCATATCTTGGGTCACAAAACTAGCCTTGGTAAATTTAAGAAAATTGAAATCATATCAAGTATTAGATGCAGCAAAAGCAGTTCCAAGAGGGAAGTTTATAGCAATACAATCCTACCTGAAGAAACAGGAAACATCTCAAATAAATAACCTAACCTTGCACCTAAAGCAATTAGATAAAGAAGAACAAGAAAACCCCAAAGTTAACAGAAGGAAAGAAATCAAAAAATACTTAGAAACAAAGGACAATAGAGACACGACGACCCACAACCTATGGGATGCAGCAAAAGCAGTTCCAAGAGGGAAGTTTATAGCAATACAATCCTACCTGAAGAAACAGGAAACATCTCAAATAAATAACCTAACCTTGCACCTAAAGCAATTAGATAAAGAAGAACAAGAAAACCCCAAAGTTAACAGAAGGAAAGAAATCATAAAGGTCAGATCAGAAATAAATGAAAAAGAAATGAAAGACACGATAGCAAAGATTAATAAAACTAAAAGCTGGTTCTTTGAGAAGATAAAAAAAATTGATAAACCATTAGCCAGACTCTTCAAGAAAAAAAGGGAGA
>NC_041234.1:36794419-36796044 GCF_002837175.3 Physeter macrocephalus | reverse complement strand
AATGGAAAAATTCTTAGAAATGCACAACGTGCTGAGACTGAACCAGGAAGAAATAGAAAATATGAACAGAACAATCACAAGCACTGAAATTGAAACTGTGATTAAAACTTGTTGGAAGCCAACCTGAAGCCTCTGTGCCATGACAAGGTCATGGGACAACTATCCAAGACTGCACTGCAGTGCAGTGCTGCGCCCAGGGAGCTGATTACATCTCTTCTGATGTGCTTTGTAATTTTGTGCATATGCCTTGAAAAAGTACATGGGAGATTTGCCCCCCGTCCAAAGCTTAACCATGTGAGACGCCCTCTTCCCCTTCCCAAACCAAAACCAACGAATTGGGACTTTTTAACCACAGCCCCTGGCTGGTGGGAGAAAAATAAACAACCTGGATATATAGGGATGTTTGTATGGAAAACACCAAAAATAGAAAAACAATTGCCCTACATGGGAATGATAGATGATTATGGGTATCATTGGTTCTGGTATAAGGATAGATTAATCATACAGAGTCAACTGCCAACATTGGAATTGTTGACTCGTGTATTCAGACAGGCTTCATGCCCAGAGGAACACAGTGATAGATTAAATTGTGAAACATATTGTAGATGATTTAGGGGATACATTGTTAAAACATGTCCATGCGGACCTCTAGGACACATAGGAAAGGTCAGGAAACTTCCTCCTCCATAGTTCTCTTAATGGCTTGTTACATAGTAGCCTGGCTTTGCTATAAGTACGGATTGAACCTACTCTGGGAAAAAACAATGATGTTTTGAGAACCTTTGGAATTATCTTAAAAGTACATCTAGAAATATTAGGTACATTCTAAGATACATAGGGCATATAAACCTGACTGTGAGAAAATAAAATATGAGACCATGCTTGCACATACACAGTTATTGATTTATTTAACTTCCCCTTGCCGACGCTGTCCACCCCTCGGGTATTCCTGGACCTGCAGGAGCTGGACTCCTGCAAAAAATCTTCCAACAACAAAAGCCCAGGACCAGATGGCTTCACAGGCGAATTCTATCAAACATTTAGAGAAGAGCTAACACCTATACTTCTCAAACTCTTCCAAAAAATAGCAGAGGGAAGAACACTCCCAAACTCATTCTATGAGGCCACCATAACCCTGACACCAAAACCAGATAAACACGTCACAAAGAAAGAAAACTACAGGCCAATAACACTGATGAACATAGATGCCAAAATCCTCAACAAAATACTAGCAAACAGAATCCAACAGCACATTAAAAGGATCATACACCATGATCAAGTGGGGTTTATCCCAGGAATGCAAGGTTTCTTCAATATACGCAAATCAATCAACGTGATACAGCATATCAAAAAAATGAAGGAGAAAAACCATATGATCATCTCAGTAGATGCAGAGAAAGCTTTTGACAAAATTCAACACCCATTTATGATAAAAACCCTGCAGAAAGTAGGCATAGAGGGAAATTTCCTCAGCAGAATAAAGGCCATATATGACAAACCCACAGCCAGCATTGTTCTCAATAGTGAAAAACTGAAACCATTTCCACTAAGTTCAGGAACAAGACAAGGTTGCCCACTCTCACCACTCTTATTCAACATAGTTTTGGAAGTTCTAGCCACAGCAA
>NC_041234.1:36793457-36794054 GCF_002837175.3 Physeter macrocephalus | reverse complement strand
GATACAAAATTAATGCACAGAAATCTCTGGCATTCTTATACACTAATGATGAAAATTATGAGAGTGTAATTAAGAAAACACTCCCATTTACGATTGCAACAAAAAGAATAAAATATCTAGGAATAAACCTACCGAAGGAGACAAACGACCTGTATGCAGAAAATTATAAGACACTGATGAAATAAATTAAAGATGATACAAATAGATGGAGAGATATACCATGTTCTTGGATTGGAAGAATCAACATTGTGAAAACGACTCTAGTACCCAAAGCAATCTACAAATTCAATGCAATCCCTATCAAACTAAGACTGGCATTTTTTACAGAAGTAGAACAAAAAAGTTCACAATTTGTATGGAAACACAAAAGACCCCGAATAGCCAAAGCAATCTTGAGAACGAGAAATGGAGCTGGAGGATTCAGGCTCCCTGACTTCAGACTCTACTACAAAGCTACAGTAATCAAGACAGTATGGTACTGGCACAAAAACAGAAATATAGATCAGTGGAACAGGATAGAAAGCCCAGTGATAAACCCACACACATATGGTCACCTTATCTTTGATAAAGGAGGCAAGAATATACAGTGGATAAAAG
>NC_041234.1:36792656-36793327 GCF_002837175.3 Physeter macrocephalus | reverse complement strand
GCACAGCAAAGGATACCATAAACAAGACCAAAAGACAACCCTCAGAATGGGAGAAAATATTTGCAAACGAAACAACTGACAAAGGATTAATATCCAAAATTTATAAGCAACTCATGCAGCTCAATAACAGAAAAACAAACAACCCAGTCCAAAAATGGGCAGAAGACCTAAATAGACATTTCTCCAAAGAAGATATACAGATTGCCAACAAACACATGAAAGAATGCTCAGCATCATTAATCATTAGAGAAATGCAAATCAAAACTAAAATGAGATATCATCTCACACCGGTCAGAATGGCCATCATCAAAATCTCTAGAAACAATAAATGCTGGAGAGGGTGTGGAGAAAAGGCAACACTCTTGCACTGCTGGTGGGAATGTAAATTGATACAGCCACTATGGAGAACAGTATGGAGGTTCCTTAAGAAACTACAAATAGAAATCCCATATGACCCCTCAATCCCACTCCTGGGCATATACCCTGAGAAAACCATAATTCAAAAAGAGGCATGTACCAAAATCTTCATTGCAGCTCTATTTATAATAGCCAGGACATGGAAGCAATCTAAGTGTCCATCCACAGATGAATGGATAAAGAAGATGTGGCACATATATACAATGGAATATTACTTGACCATAAAAAGAAATGAAACTGAGTTATTTGTAATG
>NC_041234.1:36784531-36792452 GCF_002837175.3 Physeter macrocephalus | reverse complement strand
GTAAAGCAGAAACTAACACACCATTGTAAAACAGTTATACTCCAATAAAGATGTTAAATAAATAAAATTAAATCACATCAAAAGAATAAAGTACTAGGAATAAACTTAACCAAGGAGGTGAAAGACCTATACTATGAAAACTATAAAATGCTGATGAAGGAAATTAAAGATGATACAAAGAAATGGAAAGATATCCCATGTTCTTGGATTGGAAGAGTTAATGTATATATATTTAAATTTATTTATCTTATTTATTTGTTTTTGGCTGTGTTGTGTCTTCATTGCTGTGTGCAGACTTTCTCTAGCTGCAGCAAGTGGGGGATACTCTTCATTGCAGTACATCGTTCTCATTGATGTGGCTTCTCTTGTTGTGGAGCATGGGTTCTAGGCATGCAGGCTTCAGTAGTTGTGGCACGCAGGCTCAGTAGTTGTGGTGCACGGGCTTAGTTGTTCCTCAGCATGTGGGATCTTCCTGGACCAGGGCTTGAACCCGTGTCCTCAGCATTGGCAGGCAGATTCTTAACCACTGTGCCACCAAGGAAGCCGTGGAAGAGTTAATATTGTTAAAATGACCATACTACTCAAAGCAGTCTACAGATATAATGCAATACCTATCAAAGTACCCATGACATTTTTAACAGAACTAAAACAAATAATCCTAAAATTTATATGGAGACACAAGCGACCCCTAAGTTCCAAAGCACTCTTGAGAGAAAAAAAGCTGGACGTCTAACCCTTCCAGACTTCAGATTGTACTACAAAGCTACAGTAGTCAAAACAGCATAGTACTGGCACAAAAACATAAACACAGATGAATGGAACAGAGTAGAGGGTCCAGAAATAAACCCATGCACCTATGGTTAATTAATCTATGACAAAGGAGGCAAGAATATACAATGGACAGAAGACAATCTCTTAAACAAGCGGTGCTAAGAAACATGTACAGCTGCATGTAAAACAATGTGATTAGAACATTTCCTTCTACCATGTACAAAAATAAACTCAAAATTGATTAAATACCTAAATGTAAGACCTGAAACCTTAAAACACCTAGGTGAATGAATAGGCACAACACTATTTGACATAAATCCTAGAAATCTTTTTTTGAATCTCTCTCCTAAGGCAAAAGAAAGGAAAGCAAATATATATATGGAACCTAATTAAACTTTAAATATTTTTCATGACAAAGGAATCCATGGACAAAATGAAAAGAGAACCTAATGAATAGGAGAAAATATGTGCAATTGATATGACCAACAAGGGGTCAATATACAAAGTATTTAAACAGCTCATTCCTTCAAAATATGAAAACCAGACAACCCAATTCAAAAATGGGCATAAGATTTGAATAGACTTTTTTTTTTCACAGAAGACATGCAGATGGCTTACAGACACATACAAAGATGCTCAACATCACTATTCATCAGAGAAATGAAAATCAAAGCCACAATGAGATACCATCTCACACCTACCAGAATGGCCATAATGAAGAAGACTACAAATAACAAATGTTTGCAAGGATGTGGAGAAAAGAAAACCTTTTTACAGTGTTGGTGGGAATGTAAATTGATGCAGCCGCTATGGAAAACAGTACAGAGGTTTCTTTAAAAAAACTGAAAATAGAACTACCATGAGATCGTGTAATTCCACTCTTGGGTATGTATCCACAAAAACCAAAAACTCTAACTCAAAAAGATACATGTACCCCAATGTTCATAGCAGCATTACTTGCAATAGCCAAGATGCAGAAGTAACCCAAGTGTCCATCCACGGATAAATGCTTAAAGAATATGTGGTATATATATATACAATGGAATATTATGCAGCCATAAAAATAATGAAATTCTGCTCTTTGCAACAATGTGTATGGACCTAAAAAATATTAGTCTTCGTGAGACATGTCAGACAGAGTAGGACAAATACTTTTATCACTTATATGGGCAATCTAAAAAATAAAACAAAAGAATGTCTATAACAAAACAAAAACAGGCTTACTAATATAGAAAACAAGCTAGTGGGTATCAGTGTGGGGGTGGAAATGGGAAGGGCAAATTAGGGGTATGGGATTAAGAGTTACAAACTAGTACATAAAAAGTAGATAAGCAACAAGGATATATTGCATAGAGAAATGTAGCCATTATTTTGTCATAACTTTAAATGAAGTATAATGTATAAAAATATTGGCTCACTATGCTGTACACCTGAAACTAATATTATATTGTTAATCAACTATACTTCAGTTTAAAAAAGGAGTTTTTGATAGGTATATATTTATTGCCATTTTGTTAATTGTTTTGGGCTATTTTTGTAGTTCCTCTCTGTTCCTTTTTTCTTCTCTAGCTCACTTCCCTTGGGGTTTGATGATTTTCTTTAGTGTTATGTTTGGATTTCTTTTTCATTATCTCTGTTTATCTATTGTAGATTATTGCTTTGTGGTTGCCATGAGGATTACATATCACAGTCTCTCTCTCTATAAAACAGTGTATTTTAAGTTGTTAGCAATTTATGCTTGAACACATTCTAAAAAGTCTACATTTTTACCTTACCCCATGTTTTATGTTTTTGATGTCATATTTTACGTCTTTTAATTTGTGTATCCTTCAACTAATCATTGTAGTTATCATTAATTTGACTACTTTTGTCTTTTAAACTTTATACTAGTTTTATAAGTGGTTAATCCACTACCACTACTATGTATTTGCCTTTACCTGTAAGATTTTTACTTTCATATGTTTTCTTATTATTAGTGTCTTTTCATTTTAAAGAAGTCCCTTTAATATTTAAGACTGGTTTAGTAGTGATGAATTCCTTTAGTTTTTGCTTGCCTGGAAAATTCTTTATCTCTCCTTCAATTCTGAATGATGGTCTTGCTAGTTAGAGTATACTTGGTTGGAATTTTTTCTTTCAGCACTTTGAATATATCATGCCATTCCCTTCTGGCCTGCAGAGTTTCTGCTGAAAAATGCCCTGACTGTCTTATGAGAGTTCCCTTTTATTTAACAAGTTGTTCTTCTTTTTTGCTTTTAAGATTCTCTCTTCACATGCTCAAAAAGTAGCATGCCTAACAAAAACAAACAAACAAAAAACCCCCAAACAAACAAAAAAGAGATTCTGTCTTTAATTTTTACCATTTTAATTACAATCTTTTCTTGGTGTGGACCTCTTTGGTTTAATCTTGTTTGGAGACTCTTTGTGCTTCCTGGAACTGGTCATTCCCCAGTTCAGGGACATTCTCATCAATTATTTCTTCAAATAAGTTCTGCCTCTTTGTCTCTTTTCCTTCTGAGACTCCTATAATATAAATGTTATTCTGCTTGATGTAGTCCTGTAAGTCTCTTAATCTATTCACCTTTTAAAAATTATTATTATTTTTTCTGCTGTTCCAGTGAGTTCCACAGCCCTGTGTTTCAGGTTGATTATCCATTCTTTTACTTCATTAGGCTGCTATTGAACCCCTATAGTGTACCTTTCAGTTCTGTTACTGTATTTTTCAGCTCTGTGACTTCTGTTTTTTACTTTCTTATATTTTCTATATCTTTATTGAAATTCTCACTGTGTTCATCCATTCTTCTCCCAAGTTCAGTGAGCATCTTTATAAACAATACTTTAAACTTTTTATCAGGTAGATTACTTAGCTAAATTTTATTAAGGTTTTTTTTATAAGTATTTATCTTGTTCTTCTATTTGGAACATATTCCTCTGTTTACTCATTTTTCTTGACTTTCTGTGTCTTTCTATGTACTAGGTGAAGCAGCTACTTCTCCTTATTGAAGGAGTGTAATTGTATAGGAGATGAATCTTATTGTTCAACCTTTCCCTAGCTCCTGGTTGTCTCTTGAAACATTGTGATTACCTAAATATTCTGAGTTATTCTTAATAGGTCCCAGTTGTTGTGGGTTTCCCAAGAACTGTCAGTGTTCCAAAGGGATTGATTTCAGTCAGCACCTCATTTCTTGCTGCCAGATCCTCAGGCAGCAGCATTTAAGGTGGCAAATATATACAGTCTTGTGGGACTGCAATCATAGACCCTGCTAACCTCCAGAGCAGAAGATCTGCATGTGTCTCATGTGTGACAATTGCAAGAATCTGGGCTTCAGATAAGTGTATAACCTCCATTCTCAGAGGTACCAGAAAGATGTTGTGAGGCCAAGGGAGGGCACAAAGATGGTTTTTCTTGCCTACATTCCCTGAGAGCTCCTCTGTAGCCTCTTGATGTGTCACAAACCTGAAGCCTGTCCCTCAGATTGAGGCTCCTGGAAAATTAAATGGGCCTTTTTCACAGGCAGACTGGGGGTGTGTTTTACCTGATGTCTGGGCAGTGCCCTGGAGGTGGTATCCTGTCCCAAATTGTCTTTCTGGTTGTTACAGTCCCATAGGGCTTAGGAATGCTACTCGCTCTGGCCCCTCTGTGTGTACTGAACTTGATTACCAGTTTTAGTGAGGTGTGGGAGAGTGTTGAGGGAGGGCAGGGGAGGAGCGCTTTGAGTGGTGCACACCTGTGGCTTTAGCAATGCTGGGGAAGATTTTGGGGAGTGGGTCATGCCCATGGCTTTCTTGAGGCTGGGGAAAAAATGTCAACTGGGAACACCTGTGGCTTTAGCAAGGCAAGGAAGAAGACTGGGGGCATGGCATATCTGTGGCTTTAGTGATGTAGAAGAGCACTGGGGGAAGGGCACACAAATGGCTTTAGTGAGAGTGTACCCATGCACACCTACTTGCACTAGCAAGATAGAGGGAGAGAGCAGAGAGAAGCGGAGCGGAGCGGAGTGGAGAGGAGGAGCGCGGAGCGGGAGCGCGGAGCAGCAGAGCAGCAGCTGGATCTGCCGGCCGCACCGCTCCCAGCACGCAGCCCCACCGCCCAAGGCCTGGCGCGCCCTGGCTCTGGCCGCCGGCCTCCGAGTAGCCACCCCGCCAAGCGCCCCCCCCCCACCACTGCCCCCTCCGCGCCGGCCGCTGCCTGCCGGGCCTGGCTTGACGGCCATCCCAGGCCGTGATCCGGGCTGGGTGCGTGGCCCGGGCACATGGGAATGCAAGGCCGGGCGCGGGGGCCCTGAGCAGGCGGACGCGGCCGAAGGAGCCATGGACTGCAACCTCTTGCTGATGCTCGTGCACAGATACTGTGCTGGGGAGGAGGACTGGGTGGACAGCTGGATCATCTACGTGGGTCACTGGGAGCCCCCGCCGGGTGCCGAGGCCTACATCCCGCAGAGGTATAACAGAAGAGTCTCCAGGCAACAAAATAATCTCCTCCAAGTACACATTTTGGGACTTCATACCCAATAACTTATTTGAACAATTCAGAAGAATAGCCAGCTTTTATTTTCTTATCATATTTCTGGTACAACTGATTATTGATATACCCACTAGTCCAGTGATGAGTGGACTTCCGCTGTTCTTCGTCATAACTGTCACAGCTATTAAGCAGGTGAGCTTCACAGGAAGAAGACCGTACAGAATCTCTGTTATAGGACATCTCCTTTCATCCAAAGCAAAGTTACGTGGTTTGTTTCAGCTAGTTCATAAGAAATTTAACTAACTTCTAGAAATTCACTTTTGTAACTGGTTTGATTGATTCTTGAGTTAAGAGATATCTGAGTTAAAATAAGAGAGCTTGCATAATTTAGTACTAGTTTGGTGCCCTAAGAGTTTGAGGAGGAAACTGTCGTTCTAACATTGAATCAACAGGAGATGGCACCTGATTTTCAGTGAGTTGCTTTGCCCGCTGTGTCCCTGGCTGCCTTAACCCCAACGACCTGCTCCTGCAGAAGGTCTGGGATGTGGCTCCGTAGCACAGCCAGCTGACTCCTGACTTGCTCAGTGTGGATCCTGCTGTTCCTTCGAGTCCTGCCGAATAAAGCCAGTGACTAACGGGAAGAACAGTCTGCCTGTTATTCCCACGGTCCGTTCAGTCAGTTTAGTGCTCAACCATCACCTCTATTCAGTTACAGAAAATTCTCACCACCTCAAAAGAAACCCCTGTACCCATGAGCATCACTCCCCATCCTCCTCCTCCAGCCCCTGGCAGCCACCAATCTACTTTCTGTTGCTATATTTTGCCTTTTCTGGACATTTCATATTAACAGAATCATACACTAGTGACCTTTTGTGTCTGACTTATTTCACTGAGCATGTTTTCAAGGTTTATCCATGTTATAGCATGTGTCAGTGCTTCATTCACAGATGAATAATATTCCATCGTGTGGGTAGACCACATTTTGTTTATCCATCATCCACTGATGGACATTTGGTATGCTTCTACCTTTTGGCTATTATGGAGGACCCTGTTATGAACATTCGCATACAGGCTTTGTGTGGGCATAGGTTTTCAGTTCTCCTGGGTACATACAAAGCAACAGAATTGTAGGAATAGAATTGCTCTAATGTTTTAAAGAACTGCCAAAGTATTTTCCAAAATGACTGCCTCATCATGCTTTGATTTTGCATTTCCTTAGTAACTAATGATGCTGAACATCTTTTCATGAGCTTATTGGCCTTTTGCAAATCTTCTTCAGAGAAATATCTTCAAGTCATTGGCCTGTTTTTAAATTGGGGTGTCTTTTTATCTATGAGTTCTGAAAATTCTTTGTATGTTCTAGATACAAGCCCCTTATCGGTTGCAAACTTTTGAACTCAATGACATTTGCATTTCAGTATTAACAGGTCTATCTTCACTTGGGGCATCTGGATAATTTACAAAAAGACAGAATGTAGTTAAATTCTTGATGGTCACATTGTTGCTGACAAAGTCATGCTTTTCTCTGTTAGTCTGTAAATAAAAAATTTAGAAAACTGAAAAAAAAAGGGAGAGTGCAAAAATGGTGCTCTTCAGTGACTTTGTCTCTGAAAAAATTCTATTTCCTCTTTACTTCCTGCCCTTCTGGATGCTTTAATATTAGCAAACAAATCTCCTTCACATATAATCCAGTTACCTCTTAAACTGCTGAGTTTATGCTGCTTCTTAGGATGAGTGAGTTCACATGCGAACCCCTCACAAAGAGTATCTCAGATCCCTACAGCCCCCAAGTCCCCTGGATGTAAGCCCTGTTGGTTTTGAAAGAGAGACATTTCGGGGGCCTGTCTCTATGGTGCAGGCCCAAGGGTTTAGGTGTCCAAAGGTTTGGGTCTTAAGGTTTTGAGCTCTCCTTGGAGAGAAACTATAGTCTCCTGAGATCCCTCCTTATTGTGTGTCACCATGTCAGGAGTGGGGTTTCTGGTGAGACCACATCTCTGTCTCTCCTAGCAGTCTTGATGTGACCCTTTTATCACTTGTTGTGGAGGCAGCTGTTCAGCTTATTTTTAATTCTTTTTCAGTGGGAATTATTCCATATGTAACTGTATATTTGGTGTGTCCCTGTGTGGAGGTAAGTTGAATATCTTCCTATGCTGCCTTCTTGGACTGCTCACCTTTAGAGTTGTTTTCCTTCCAAATAGATATCTTTTCTCTGATAAACTCCAAAGGATTGTCCAGTGTCACCCCAAAGAAAGCAACACAGCAAAGCAATTATTTGTTTCATTATTTTGATGTTATTTTTTAAAGTTTTATCTTAGTCTTTTTTATTTTTTTTATTTTTTTTAACATCTTTATTGGAGTATAATTGCTTTACAATGGTGTTAGTTTCTGCTTTACAACAAAGTGAATCAGTCATACATATACATATGTTCCCATATCTCTTCCTTCTTGCGTCTCCCTCCCTCCCACCCTCCATATCCCACCCCTCTAGATGGTCACAAACCACCGAGCTGATCTCCCTCTGCCATGTGGCTGCTTCCCACTAGCTATCCACCCTATGTTTGGTAGTGTATATATGTCCATGCCACTCTCTCACTTCGTCACAGCTTACCCTTCCCCCTCCCCATATCCTCAAATCCATGCTCTAGTAGGTCTGTGTTTTATTCCCGTCCTACCCCTAACCTCTTCATG
>NC_041234.1:36781117-36784205 GCF_002837175.3 Physeter macrocephalus | reverse complement strand
TTTTGATTTGCATTTCTCTAATGACTAGTGATGTTGAGCATCTTTTCACGTGTTTGTCAGCAATCTGTATATCTTCTTTGGAGAAATGTTTATTTAGTTCTTCTGTCCATTTTTGGATTGGGTTGTTTGTTTTTTTGTTATTGAGCTGCATGTGTTGCTTATAAAATTTGGAGATTAATAATTTTTAAGTTGCTTCATTTACAACTATTTTCTCCCAATCTGAGGGTTGTCTTTTGGTCTTGTTTATGGTATCCTTTGCTGTGCAAAAGCTTTTAAGTTTCATTAGGTCCCATTTGTTTATTTTTGTTTATATTTCCATTTCGCTAGGAGGTGGGTCAAAAAGGATCTTGCTGTGATTTATGTCATAGAGTCTTTTGCTTGTCTTTTCCTCAAAGAGTTTGACAGTGTCTGGCCTTACATGTAGGTCTTTAACCCATTTTGAATTTATTTTTGTGTATGGTGTTAGGGAGTGTTCTAATTTCATACTTTTACATGTACCTGTCCAGCTTTCACATCACCACTTATTGAAGAGGCTGTCTTTTCTCCACTGTATATTCTTGCCTCCTTTATCAAAGATAAGGTGACCATATGTGTGTGGGTTTATCTCTGGGCTTTCTATCCTGTTCCATTGACCTATATTTCTGTTTTTGTGCCAGTACCATACTGTCTTGATTACTGTAGCCTTGTAGTATAATCTGAAGTCAGGGAGCCTGATTCCTCCAGCTCCATTTCTCGTTCTCAAGATTGCTTTGGCTATTTGGTGTCTTTTGTGTTTCCATACAAATTGTGAACTTTTTTGTTCTACTTCTGTAAAAAAATGCCAGTCTTAGTTTGATAGGGATTGCATTGAATCTGTAGATTGCTTTGGGTAGTAGGGTCATTTTCACAATATTAATTCTTCCAATCCAAGAACATGCTATATCTCTCCATCTATTTGTATCATCTTTAATTTCTTTCATCAGTGTCTTATAATTTTCTGCATACAGGTCTTTTGGCTCCTTAGGTGGGTTTATTCCTAGATATTTTATTCTTTTTGTTGCAATGGTAAATGGGAGTGTTTTCTTAATTTAAGTCTCAGATTTTTCATCATTAGCGTATAAGAATGCCAGAGACTTCTTTGCATCAATTTTGTATCCTGCTACTTTACTGAATTCGTTGATTAACTCTAGTAGTTTTCTGGTAGCACCCTTAGGATTCTCTATGTATAGTATCATGTCATCTGCAAACAGTGTCATCTTTACTTCTTCTTTTCCGATTTGGATTCATTTTATTTCTATTTCATCTCTGATTGCTGTGGCTAGAACTTCCAAAACGATGTTGAGTAAGAGTGATGAGAGTGGGCAACCTTGTCTCGTTCCTGAATTTAGTGGAAATTGTTTCAGTTCTTCACCATTGAGAACAATGCTGGCTGTGGGTTTGTCATATATGGCCTTTATTATGTTGAGGAAAGTTCCCTCTATGCCTACTTTCTGCAGGGTTTTTATCATGAATCGGTGGTGAATTTTGTCAAAAGCTTTCTCTGCATCTATTGAGATGATCATATGGTTTTTCTCCTTCAGTTTGTTGATATGGTGTATCACGTTGATTGATTTGCGTATATTGAAGAATCCTTGCATTCCTGGGATAAACCCCACTTGATCATGGTGTATGATCCTTTTAATGTGCTGTTGGATTCTGTTTGCTAGTATTTTGTTGAGGATATTTGCATCTATGTTCATCAGTGATATTGGACTGTAGTTTACTTTCTTTTTGACCTCTTTGTCTGGTTTTAGTATCAGGGTTATGGTGGCCTCATAGAATGAGTTTGGGAGTGTTCCTCCCTCTGCTATCTTATGGAAGAGTTTGAGAAGTTAGGTGTTAGCTCTTCTCTAAATGTTTAGTAGAATTCGCCTGTGAATCCATCTGGCCCTGGGCTTTTGTTTGTTGGAAATTTTTAAATGACAGTTTCAACTTCCCTGCTTGTGATTGGTCTGTTCATATTTTCTATTTCTTCCTGGTTCAGGCTTGGCAGGTTTTGTATTTGTAAGAATTTGTCCATTTCTTCCAGGTTGTCCATTTTTTTGGCATACACTTGCTTGTAGTAATCTCTAATAATCTTCTGTATTTCTGCAATGTCCGTTGTTACGTCACCTTTTTCATTTCTAATTCTATTGATTTGAGTCTTCTCCCTTTTTTTCTTGATGAGTCTGGCTAATGGTTTATCAATTTTGTTTATCTTCTCAAAGAACCAGGTTTTAGTTTTATTGATCTTTGCTATCATTTCCTTCATTTCTTTTTCATTTATTTCTAATCTGATCTTTATGATTTCTTTCCTTCTGCTAAATTTGGCGATGTTTTGGTTCATATTTCTCTAATTGCTTTAGATGCAAAGTTAGGTTTTTTATTCGAGGTGTTTCCTATTTCTTAAGGTAGGATTGTATTGCCATAAACTTCCCTCTTAGAACTGCTTTTGCTGCAGTCCATAGGTTTTGGGTGGTCGTGTCTCCATTTTCATTTGTTTCTAGGTATTTTTTGATTTGCTCTTTGATTTCTTCAGTGATCACTTCATTATAAAGTAGTGCATTGTTTAGCCTCCATGTGTTTGTATTTTTTACAGGTCTTTTCCTGTAATGTTTTTGGATGGAATGTCCTCTAAATATCAATTAAGTCCATCCTCTTTAATGTATCATTTAAAACTTGTGTTTCCTTATTTATTTTCATTTTGGATGATCTGTCCATTGGTGAAAGTGGAGTGTTAAAGTCCCCTAGTATGATTGTGTTGCTGTCGAGTTCCCCATTTAGGGCTGTTGGTATTCGTCTTATATATTGAGGTGCTCCTATGTTGGGTGCATAAATATTTACAATTGTTATATCTTCTTCATGGATCGCTCCTTTGATCATTATGTAGTGTCCTTCTTTGTCTCTTGTAATAGTTTTTATTTAAAAGGCTATTTTGTCTGATATGAGAATTGCTACTCCAGCTTTCTGTTGATTTCCATTTGCATGGAATGTCTTTTTCCACCCCTCACTTTCAGTCTGTGTGCGTCCCTAGGTCTAAAGTGGGTCTCTTGTAGACAGCATATATATGGGTCTTGTTTTTGTATCCATT
>NC_041234.1:36770111-36780781 GCF_002837175.3 Physeter macrocephalus | reverse complement strand
TGGAGTTTGTTCTTGTAGGTCTTTTCCTTCTCTTGTGTTTCTTGCCTAGAGAAGTTCCTTTAGCATTTGTTGTAAAACTGGTTTGGTGGTGCTGAACTTTCTGAGCTTTTGCTTGTCTGTAAAGGTTTTAATTTCTCCATCAAATCTGAATGAGATCCTTGCTGGGTAGAGTCATCTTGGTTGTAGGTTTTTCTCCTTCATCGCTTTAAATATGTCCTGCCACTCCCTTCTGGCTTGCAGAGTTTCTGTGGAAAGATCAGCTGTTAACCTTATGGGGATTCCCTTGTGCGTTATTTGTTGTTTTTCCCTTGCTGCTTTTAATATGTTTTCTTTGTTTTAAATTTTTGATATTTTGATTAATATGTCTTCGGTGTGTTTCTCCTTGGATTTATCCTGTATGGGACTCTCTGTGCTTCCTGGACTTGATTGACTATTTCCTTTCCCATATTAGGGAAGTTTTCAACTCTAATCTCCTCCAATATTTTTTCAATCCTTTTCTTTTTCTGTTCTTCTTCTGGGACCCCTATAATTCGAATGTTGGTGCGGGCCTTTCACTGTTGTGGCCTCTCCTGTTGCGGAGCACAGGCTCTGGACGCACAGGCTCAGCGGCCATGGCTCACGGGCCCAGCCCCTCCGCGGCACGTGGGATCTTCCCGGACCGGGGCGCGAACCCGTGTCCCCTGCATCAGCAGGCGGATTCTCAACCACTGCACCACCAGGGAAGCCCTATTTCCACTATTTTATCTTCCAGATCATTTATCCGTTCTTCTGCCTCAGTTATTTTGCTATTGATCCCATGTAGAGTATTTTAAATTTCATTTATTGTGTTGCTCATCGTTGCTTGCTTCCTCTTTATTTCTTCTAGGTCCTTGTTAATTGTTTCTTGCATTTTGTCTATTCTATTTCCAAGATTGTGGATCATCTTTAGTATCATTTCTCTGAGTTCTTTTTCAGGCAGAGTGCCTATTTCCTCTTCATTTGTTAGGTCTGGTGGATTTTTACCTTGCTCCTTCATCTGCTGTTTGTTTTTCTTTATTTTCATTTTACTTACTGTGTTTGGGGTCTCCTTTTTGCTGGCTGCAGGTTCGTAGTTCCCATTGTTTCTGGTGTTTGTCCCCAGTGGCTAAGGTTGGAACAGTGGGTTGAGTAGGTTTCCTGGTTGGGGGGACTAGTGCCTATGTTCTGGTGGATGAGGCTGGATCTTGTCTTTCTGGTGGGCAGGTCCACGTCTGGTGGTGTGTTTTGGGATGTCGGTAGCCTTATTATGATTTTAGGCAGCCTCTCTGCTAATGGATGGTGCTGTGGTCCTGTCTTGCTAGTTGTTGGGCATAAGGTGTCCAGCACTGTAGCTTGCTGGTCGTTGAGTGAAGCTGGGTCTTGGTGTTGAGATGGAGATCTTTGGGAGATTTTCTCCATTTGATATTACTTGGAGCTGCGTGGTCTCTTTTGGACCAGTGTCCTGAAGTTGTTTCTCCCATCTCAGAGACCCAGCCCTGTCGCCTGGCTAGAGCACCAGGAGCTTTTAATCCACATGGCTGAGAATAAAAGGGAGAAAAAATAGAAAGTAAAGAAGAAAGGAAGAAAGGAAGGAAGGAAGAAGGAAGGAATAAAGGAAGGAAGGAAGGAAGAAAGGAAGGCAGGAAGGAAGGAAGGAAGGAAGGAAGAAAGGAAAGAAGACAGCAAAAAAGGAAGAAAGAAAGGAAGAAAGAAATAAGGAAGATAAAATAAAGTTATTAAAACAAAAAGCAATTATTAAGAAGAAAAATTTTAAAAAGGAAAAAAAAACCGTTCAGTCAGAACTCTAGGAAAAATGGTGAAAGCAAAGCTATACAGACAATATCTCACACAGCAGCACACACATACACACTCTTAAAAAGAGAAAAGGGGGAAAATAATAATATATCTTGCTCCCAATGTCCACCTCCTCAACTTGGGATGATTCGTTGTCTCTTCAGGTATTCCACAGATGTGGGGCACTTCAAGTTGATTGTGGAGCTTTAATCCGCTGCTTCTGAGGCTGCTTGGAGAGACTGCCCCCTCTCCTCTTTGTTCGCAGAGCTCCTGGTATTCAGCTTCGGACTTGGCCCCGCCTCTGCGCAAAGGTTGTCCAAGGGCGTTTGCTCTTCGCTCAGACAGGATGGGGTTAAAAGAGCGGCTGATTCGGGGGCTCTGGCTCAGGCCGGAGGGAGGGAGGGTCACGGATGTGGGGCGAGCCTGCGGCGGCAGAGGCCAGCGTGACGCTGCAGCAGCCCGAGGCATGCCGTGCGTTCTCCCAGGGAAGCTGTCCCTGGATCCTGGGACCTCGGCAGTGGCAGGCTGCACAGGCTCCCAGGAGGGGAGGTGTGGAGAGTGAGCTGTGCTCGCACACAGGCCTCTTGGTGGCAGCAGCAGCAGCCCTAGCGTCCCACGCCCGTCTCTGGTGCCCACGTTGACAGCCGAAGCTTGCGCCTGTCTCTGGAGCTCCTTTACGTGGCGCGCTTAGTCCACTCTCCTCTCACAGCAGGAAACAAAGAGGCAAGAAAAAGTCTCTTGTCTCTTCGGGAGCTCCACGCCTGTTTCTGGAGCTCCTTTAAGCGGAGCACTTAAACCCCTTTCCTCGTGCACCAGGAAACAAAGAGGCAAGAAAAAGTCTCTTTTCTCTTCAGCAGCTCCAGACTTCTCCCGGACTCCCTCCCGGCTAGCTATGGTGCACTAACCCCTTCAGGCTGTTTTCACTCTGCCAACTCCAGACCTTTCCCTGGGATCCGACTGAAGCCCGAGGCTCAGCTCCCAGCCCCCGCCCGTCCCGGCGGTGAGCAGACAAGCCTCTCGGGCTGGTGAGTGCTGGTCGGCACTGATCCTCTGACGGAATCTCTCTGCTTTGCCCTCCACACCCTGTTACTGCACTCTCGTCTGTGGCTCTGAAGTTTCACCCCTCTGCCACCCACAATCTCCGCCCGCGAAGGGGCTTCTAGTGTGTGGAAACCTTTCCTCCTTCACAGCTCCCTCCCACTGGTGCAGGTCCATTCCTATTTTTTGTCTCTCTTTTTTCTTTTTTCTTTTGCCCTACCCAGGTACGTGGGGAGTTTCTTGCCTTTTGGAAGGTCTGAAGTCTTCTGCCAGCGTTCAGTGGGTGTTCTATAGGAGCAGTTCCACGTGTAGATGTATTTCTGATGTATCTTTGGGGAGAAAGGTGATCTCCACGTCTTACTCTTCCACCATCTTCTCTCCCTTCTTAGTCTTTTTTAAATGGTTTGCATCTTAGTATAACAAACAAGCACAAGGGCTTTATTTTACGTACATTTTTGAATATTTTAGTCTTTTTAGTACTTTGTTTCCAAAGTTCTCTTTTGCACAAATTCTTACCCTTTGCTCTCTTTTGTATTTTTTAGGCATGAAAAGAAAGAAAAACATTTTAATTGTCATTATACCCTGTTATCCTCCACCTCTCAATAAACAAGTTTAAAGAGTTCTGGATTTCCCCCAACCCCAACACTGGACCAGAGTTAGGCTTCTTTAGATTAGGGGTATCACTAAAGGGAAAGGCAAGAAATATTCTCAACTCAGGCAATGGCAGAAGAGCCATCCCAGGAAAATGTTGAACAAACTGAGAAACTTTTTTTTTTTTTTTTTTTGTGGTATGCGGGCCTCCCTCTGCTGTGGCCTCTCCCGTTGCAGAGCACAGGCTCCGGACGCGCAGGCCCAGCGGCCATGGCTCACGGGCCCAGCCGCTCCACGGCATGTGGGATCCTCCCAGACCGGAGCGCGAACCCGGTTCTCCTGCATCGGCAGGCAGACGCGCAACCACTGCGCCACCAGGGAAGCCTTTTTAAAAATTCATTTATTTCTGGCTGCATTGGGTCTTCGCTGCTGCGCACGGGCTTTCTCTTGTTGCGGTGAGCCCAGGGTACTATTCGTTGTAGTGTGCAGGCTTCTCATTGTGGTGGCTTGAGAAATGGTTTTGAAAGGATTTACTGTATGCTGTGCGCAGGTCTATTGTTACACCAGAGAGGCCAGTGCCACTCTACGGCATTCATAACCCTGATTTTTTCATTTAGTTTAATTAGAAACATCGAGGTTGATTTCTTGGGCTTCAAGGCAATTCCTCTTGGATTATCTTTATTGTCCAAATCAGGTGTATGATTCAAGGATTAAATTATAGTTGTTAGCTAGCCTGGCAACATGCTTCCTGCTAGGAGCTGAGACCCTACTGATCATGCTTTCTGACATCCCTTCCTAAGCCTCTTCAAGGCATGAGCACCTGGACTCTAATAACTAAAACTAATTATGATAAAAAGAGGGACTGGAGTTTTTGAAAGTGATTTCTGCATTTATTTTACCTTTGTTAATATTCCATGGGGTTTATGCCTTCAGTCTGTATGAAAAGGATGGGATTGTACTGGAATATACTTATGAGAATTATTTGTATGTGTGCAAGGAAAAGTGGTGAAGCAGCTTTAACTGGCTTCTTTTACTAAGAAACCAAAGCAGACTTTTAAAAAAATAACATGAGCTGGCAGAGCTTGATTTGCATCCCAGACAGTCTTAGTTCAGAACCTGCTGTGCTGTGTCATCTCTCTATGTCCAAGGGTCTGTAGTAAGCCTTTGCAAATGAAATAAGAGCTCTCTGCATTCCTCCCAGAATATGTAGCTGTCACTGGGATTTAGTTGTAGCTTTCCTCCTCCCTGGGGTTTAGATGGTGAGACAGAAAAAGCCCCTAAAGAGATATTTTTTTACAACTGGACAATAGTTGATTTACAATATTCTGTTACTTTCAGAGGTCTAGAAAAGTGAGTCAGTTGTATATGTATATATTTTTTTCAGATTATTTTCCATTATACTTTATTACAAGCTATTAAATATAGTTCCCTGTACTATACAGCAAATACTTGTTTCTCATCTATTTTATGCATAGTAGTTTTTATTTGTTAATCCCATAAACCTACATTATCCCTCCCCCAATCCCTTCCACTTCGGTAAACGTAAATTTGTTTTCCCTGTTTGTGAGTCTTTTTCTGTTTTGTATATAGATTCACTTGTGTTATTTTGTAGATTCCACATATAAGTGATATTATATAACATCCTTCTCTGTCTGACATAACTCACTAAGTATAATATTCTCTCAATGCATCCATGTTGCTGTAAATGGCAATATTTCATTCTTTTTATGATGGAGCAATATATATATATATATCACATCTTCTTAAGCCAATAGCCTCTTGATGGTCACTTGAGTTATTTCCATGTCCTAGCTATTGTAAATAGTGCTGCTATGAACACTGGGGTACATGTATCTTTTTGAATTAGTGTTTTTGTTTTTACAGCTATATACCCAGGAATAGAATTGCTGGATCATATGATAGTTATATTCTCAGTTTTTTAAGGACTCTCCATACTCTTTCCATAGTGGCTGCACCAATTTACATTCCCACCAAGAGTGTAAGAGGGTTCCCTTTTCTCCCCACCCTCTCCAGAATTTGTTATTTGTAGACTTCTTTATGAGAACCACACTGACGGGTGTGAGGTGATATCTCATTGCTGTTTTGATTTGCATTTCTCTCATAATTAGAGATGTTGAGCATCTTTACATGTGCCTGTTGGCCAACTGTGTCTTCTTTGGAGAAATGTTTATTTAAATCTTCTCCCCATTTTTGATTGGGTTTTTCTTTTTTCACTATTGATTTGTATGAGCTGTTTGTATATTTTGGATATTAACCTTTTGTCAGTTGCATCATTTGCAAATATTTTTTTTCCCATTCCATAGGTTATGTTCTCATTTTGTTAATGGCTTCTTTTGCTGTGCAAAAGCTTTTAAGTTTGATTAGGTCCCATTTGTTTAGGTTTCCTTTTATTCCTTTTGCATTGGGATACTGATCTAGGAAAATTTTCCTATTTATGTCAGAGAATGTTTTGCCTATGTTCTCTTCTAGAAATTTTATGGTGTCATGTCTTATATTTCAGTCTTTAAACCATTTTGTTTGTTTTTGAATATGGTGTGAGCGTTATGATTTCATTGATTCACATGTAGCTGTCCAGCTTTTCCAACACTACTTGTTGAAGAGACTCTGTTTTCTCCGTTGTATATTCTAGCCTCCTTTGTCATAGATTAGGTGGCCATAGGAGTGTGAATTTATTTCTGGGGTCTCTAATCTATACCATTGGTCTGCATATCTGTTTTTGTGCCAATACCATGCTGTTTTGATTACTGTAGCTTTGTAGTATAGTCTGAAGTCTGGGCGAGTTATGCTTCCAGCTTCATTTATTTTCCCCCCCCTCAGGATTGCTTTGGCAATTCTGGCTTTTTTGCAGTTTCATATAAATTTTAGAATTACTTGTTCTAGTTCTGTGAAAAATGCCGTGGGTATTTTGATAGGGATTGAATTAAATCTATAGATTGCTTTTGGTAGTGTAGCCATTTTAACAGTATTAACTCTTCCACTCAAAGAGCATGGATATCTTTCTATTTCTTTGAATCTTCTTCAATTTCCTTTATCAATGTTTTATATTTTTTAGTGTATAAGTCTTTCACATCCTTGGTTAAGTTTATTCTTAGGTATTTTTATGATGCAATTTTATTTTATTTTTAAAAATTTATTTATTTATTTTTAACATCTTTATTGGAGTATAATTGCTTTAAAATGGTGTGTTAGTTTCTGCTTTATAACAAAGTGAATCAGTTATACATATACCTATGTTCCCATATCTCTTCCCTCTTGCAGCTCCCTCTCTCCCACTCTCCCTATCCCACCCCTCTAGGTGGTCACAAAGCACCAAGCTGATGCAATTTTAAATGGGATTTTTTTTAAACTTTCTCTTTCAGATATTTCATTATTAGTGTGAAGAAATGCAACAGATTTCTGTATATTAATCTTGTGTCCTACTTCCATGCTGAATTCATTTATTAGTTCTAATAGTCTCTGTGTGGAGACTTTAGAGTTCTCTATATAGAGTATCATGTCATCTGCAAGTAGTAGATGGTATCTTTCCAATGTGGATACCTTTTATTTCTTTTTCTTGTCTGATTACTGTGGCTAGAACTTTCAATATTATGTTGAAGTGGTGAAAGTGGGTATCCTTGTCTTTTCCTGACTTTATTTCTTTTTAAATTTATTTTTTTGTTTATTTATTTTTGGCTGCATTGGGCCTTCATTGCTGCATGCAGGCTTTCCCTAGTTGCAGCAAGCAGAGGCTACTCTTCATTGTGGTGCACGGGCTTCTCATCGTGGTGGCTTCTCTTGTTGCAGAGCATGGGCTCTAGGCAGGTGGGCTTCAGTAGTTGTGACAATTGGGCTCAGTAGTTGTGGCTCATGGGCTCTAGAGTGCTGCCTCAGTAGTTGTGGCACATAGGCTTAGTTGCTCTGCGGCATGTGGGATCTTCCTGGACCAGGGCTTGAACCCATGTCCCCTGCATTGGCAGGCAGATTCTTAACCACTGCACCACAAGGGAAGTCCCTCTTATTCCTGAATTTAGCAGGGTTTCATCTTTTAACTGTTGATTATTATGTTGAATGTGGGTTTGTCATAAATGGCTTTTACTGTGTTGAGATATGTTCTCTCTATACCCATTTTGGTGAGAGTTTTTATTAAGAATTGATGTTGAATTTTGTCAAATGCTTTTTCTACATCCATTGAAATCATCATGTGCTTTGCGTATTTCCTTTTGTTAATATTTTGAATCACATTGATTGGTTTGCATATGTTAAACCATCCTTGTCACACTGGAATGAATCCAGCTTAATCATGGTGTATGATCCTTTTTATATATTATTTGATTGGTTTGCTAATATTTTGTTGAGGAATTTTGCATCTATATCCATCAAAGATATTGGCCTGTAATTTTCTTTTTTTGGTAGTGTCTTTGTCTGGTTTTGGTATCAGGGTTATGGAGGCATCATAGAATGAATTTGGGAGTGTTCACTCCTCTTCAATTTTTATGAATAGTTTGAGAAGGATAGGTATAAATTATTCTTTGTATGTTTGATTGATTTCCCTAGAGAAGCCATTCATTCCTCCATTCCTGGACTATTGTCCAGAGAGGTTTTTTGTTTTTGTTTTTTGTTTGCTTTTTCCCTATGGATTCTATTTCACTTCTCATGTTCAGTCTGTTCAAATCATCTGTTTCTTCTTGACTCAGTTTTGGAAGGTTATATGTTTCTAGAAACTAGTCCATTTCTTCTATGTTGTCCACTTCATTTGCATATAACTGTTCATAGTATTCCCTTATGATTTTGTGTATTTTGTGGTAACAGTTGTTATTTCTCCTCTTTCCATTCTATTTTGTTTCTTTGGGCCTAGTCTCTTTTCTTCTAGGTGAATCTGGCTAGAGGGTTGTCAATTTTGTTTATCTTTTCAAAAAACCAGTTCTTTGTTTCACTGATCCTTACTATTATTTTTTGACCTCTATTTTACTTATTTCCTCTCTGATCTTTTTATTTCTTTCCTTCTGTGGACTATGGATTTTACTTGTTTTCTTTTTACTGATTATTTTAGGAGGTAGGTTATGTTGTTTATTTAAGATATTTCTTGTTTCTTGATGAAAACGTGTATCCATATGAACTTTCCTCTTAAAACTGCTTTTGCTGCGTCCCATAGATTTTGTGAAGTTCTTTATTCACTGTCATTTACCTCAAGGTATTTTCTGATTTCTACTTTGAATTCACCATTGACCCACTGCATTTTTTTAAAAAAAATATTGAAATAGAATTGATTTAAAATGCTGTGTTAGTTTCAGGTGTATAGCAAAGTGATTCAGTTATGTGTGTATATATATATATATATATATATATATATATATATAAATTTTTAAATCCCAAATTCCTAATTTATCCCCCCCCCCATTTCTGCTTTGGTAACCATAAGTTAGTTTTCTATGTCTCTGAGTTTATTTCTGTTTTGTAAATAAGTTCATTTGTATCCTTTTTTAGATTCCACATATAAGAGATATCATATGATATTTGTCTTTGTCTGGCTTATTTCACTTAGTATGATAACTTCTAGGTCCATCCATGCTGCTGCAAATGGCATTATTTCATTCTTTTTTATGGCTGAGTAATAGTCCATTGTATATATATATACCGCATCTTCTTTATCCATTCGTCTATTGATGGACACTTAGGTTGCTTCCATGTCTTGGCTATTGTAAACAGTGCTGCTATGAGTGTTGCAGTGCATGTATCTATTTGAATTATGGTTTTCTCTAGATATAAGCCCAGGTGTGGTATTGCAGTATCATATGGTAACTCTGTTTTAGTTTTTTTAAGGAACTCCCATACTGTTCTCCATAGTAGCTGTACCAATTTACATTCCCACCAAAAGTGTAGGAGGGTTCCTTCTTCTTCACACCTCTCCTCCAGGTTTTATTTTTTGCTGACTTTTTGATGATGGCCATTCTGACCTGTGTGAGGTGATACCTCATTGTAGTTTTGATTTGCATTTCTCTAACAATTAGCAGTGTTGAGCATCTTTTCATGTGCCTTTGGCCATTTCTATGTCTTCTTGGGAGTAATTTCTATTTAGATCTTCTGTGCAAGTTTTAATTGGGCTTTGTTTTTAATATTGAGCTGTATGAGCTGCTTGTTTATTTTGGAGATTAATCCCTTGTCGGTTGCTTCATTTGCAAATATTTTCTCCCATTCTGAGGGCTGTCTTTTCGTTTTATTAATGGTTCTCCTTGCTGTGCAAAAGCTCTTAAGTTTAATTAGGACATATTTGGGTTTTTTGTTTTTATTTCCATTACCCTAGGAGACAGATCCAAAAAGATATTGATGCAATTTATGTCAAAGAGTGTTCCGCCTATGTTTTCCTCGAGAAGTTTTATAGTGTGCAGTCTTACATTGAGGTCATTGATTGATTTTGAGTTTATTTATTTATTTATTTATTTCAGAAAGCATACGTATTTTTTAAACATTTTTACTGTAGTATAATTGCTTTACAATAGTGTGTTAGATTCTGCTTTATAACAAAGTGAATCAGTTATACATATACATAAGTTCCCATATCTCTTTCCTCTTGCATCTCCCTCCCTCCCACCCTCCCTATCCCACCCTTCTAGGTGGTCACAAAGCACCGAGCTGCTCTCCCTGTGCTATGTGGCTGCTTCCCACTAGCTATCTATTCTACGTTTGGTAATGTATATATGTCCATTCCACTCTCTCACATTGTCACAGCTTCCCCTTCCCCCTCCCCTTATCCTCAAGTCCATTCTCTAGAAGGTCTGTGTCTTTATTCCCGTCTTGCCCCTAGGTTCTTCATGACCTTTTTTTTGTTCGTAGATTACATATATATGTGTTAGCATATGATATTTGTTTTTCTCTTTCTGACTTACTTCACTCTGTATGATAGACTCTAGGTCCATCCACTTCACAACAAATAAATAAATTTCGTTTATTTTTATGGCTGAGTGATATTCCATTGTGTATATGTGCCACATCTTCTTTATCCATTCATCTGTCGATGGACACTTAGGTTGCTTCCATATCCTGGCTATTGTAAATAGAACTGCAATGAACATTTTGTTACATGACTCTTTTTCAATTATGGTTTTCTCAGGGTGTATGCCCAGCAGTGGGATTGCTGGGTCGTATGGTAGTTCTATTTTTAGGCTATTAAGGAATCTCCATACTGTTCTCCATAGTGGTTGTATCAATTTACATTTCCACCAACAGTGCAAGAGGGTTCCCTTTTCTCCACA